>NW_003302551.1:17078407-17329190 GCF_000004255.2 Arabidopsis lyrata subsp. lyrata
AGGAATAATTTATGTAATTAACCATAATGGCGAGCGAATTAAAAGAGTAGCACTTTTTTTTTTTTTTTTTTTCTGTCAAATAAAAGAGTAGTACTTTGATTTTTTTTTTTTTTTGAGGATACTTATTTTTTTTTTGTTCATGTAAAGTTCTTATCTATACGAAAGCAAAGTAAACAAGTAAGTATAGGAAAATTGAACTCCTTAATATATCCCATATACAAACTCATTTTGGAGGATTACATAGCTACCAAGAACTACCGAGTTAAGAAAGGGGACTACAATCTTTACACACATAAAAAAAAAAAGAAAACATTCAACCATATAAATATAATTTAGTCAAATAATGTATCAAAATCCTCAAGAAAATTGAAATTAATAAAGAACAAGAGGCGAAATGAAATCAAATAAACTCAGTAGAATTGTAAAATTGAAAATCTCATTTGTCAAACAAATTATGTGTTAAAAAATATATTTTATACATGATAAAATGTAATTGGTTATCTCTTCTATGTTACAATCATGTCGTAAGTGTGGTATTTAGCGTGAGTAAAGTATCCATTTTCCATACCCAAAATATCCATTTACAAAAAATTCTACTCTGATATAATAGGAGATGCATATTTACATAACCATTTAAAATTTAACTTTAAGAAATCTCGTATATAACAAATTTTTTTATTTTATAGCTAGACAACCAAAGATACCCCTTTAACAAATCGTGTCAGTTTTCTAGTACAATTTACCTTGTAAATCATTGACGATTGATAACCAGGTGAGTCAAATATGCAAAAATATGATATGAAGTGACCCTTTAGAAAGTGAAAATAAAAATTAAACTAGCTCGTTGACTAAAATGATGCATCCTGGATACATAAAATTCTTCTTAAACTAGCGAATTAATATAATATGTGGCTCGTTGACATTCGCTAAACGTTCTTGCACGTCTAAAACCAGTATCGTGTCGACATGCTTCCACGATTTAGTTGGAAGAAGTCCAAAACAACAAGGAAAACGAATCGTCTAGCTGTATTTAGAGAAACACTTTGCTATATAAACTCATGCGCCCATTCTCTTACAACACAAACCAAAACAACAATAACTAACCAACGTAGTAACGCGTTGGTAAGAAAAAGTAAAATCTTAATGAGATCTTCTTCTAGGATGGGGCCTTCAGCCCATCTCATTTCCGCTCTAGGAGTTATCATCATGGCAACAATGGTTGCTGCATATGAGCCAGAAACATATAGCTCCCCACCACCATTGTATTCTTCGCCGCTTCCTAAAGTTGAATACGAGACTCCTCCACTACCATCAGTCTACAGTTCTCCACCACCACCTTATTATTCACCGTCTCCTAAAGTTGACTACAAGTCTCCTCCACCACCGTATGTTTACAGTTCACCACCCCCACCAACATACTCACCGTCTCCAGTAGAATACAAGTCTCCTCCACCACCGTACGTATACAGTTCTCCACCACCACCATACTACTCCCCTTCCCCAAAGGTAGACTACAAATCTCCTCCACCACCATATGTCTACAGTTCCCCACCACCACCATACTACTCGCCTTCCCCTAAGGTCGACTACAAGTCTCCTCCACCACCATACGTCTACAGTTCTCCACCACCACCATACTACTCGCCTTCCCCTAAGGTCGACTACAAGTCTCCACCACCACCGTACGTCTACAGTTCTCCACCACCACCATACTATTCACCATCCCCTAAGGTATACTATAAATCTCCACCACCACCGCTAGCCGTCTACAGTTCTCCACCACCACCGTACTACTCTCCTTCTCCTAAAGTGTACTATAAGTCTCCACCACCACCATATGTGTACAGCTCTCCACCACCACCATACTACTCTCCTTCCCCTAAGGTATACTACAAGTCTCCACCACCACCATACTACTCACCTTCGCCTAAGGTGTACTACAAGTCTCCACCACCACCGTATGTCTACAACTCTCCACCACCACCATACTACTCACCTTCGCCTAAGGTGTACTACAAATCTCCACCATCATACTACTCACCTTCTCCTAAGGTGTACTACAAATCTCCACCACATCCTCATGTATGTGTTTGTCCACCACCTCCTCCATGTTATTCTCCATCCCCTAAGGTTGTGTACAAGTCTCCTCCACCACCATATGTCTATAGTTCTCCACCACCACCATACTATTCACCATCCCCAAAAGTGTACTATAAATCTCCTCCACCACCATATGTTTACAGTTCCCCTCCACCGCCACCTTATTATTCTTCTTCACCAAAGGTTGAATACAAATCTCTCCCACCTCCATATGTTTACAAATCTCCACCTCCACCATCGTATTCACCTTCTCCAAAAACTGAGTACTAAACTTCTCGGCGGCTTATGTATTACTGAAACCAAAAATGTAATTCTTAAATAAGCTATCGAATTTTATTTGATTTTATCTTTCTTTTGTTCATGATTTTTCTCGTATCTAATCAATTTTAATTTTCTTGGGATTTGTGTTAATAATTTGGCTACAAATCCTCATTTGGTTTCATGTTTTTCTTTTATTTGTGTAAAAATTGCTTAATTTTCATACCTAATTAAGTCTGGTATGGATTTAAAAAAAAACACTCAAACTGAAAATCAATTACGACGGCGATTCCCAAAGGTATCAAGAACTACATTTTACTCCCCATTATATTCTATCGCATTATATTTATTAAAAGATTTTCATTAATAAAAAGGAATTACAAAGGAATCCTAATCGAACCATTACATGCATCCAACCCAAAAAATGGGAGAAAAAAAAACCATGAAATAGCTAAGTCATATTAAAAACAGAAAAGATAAAACTTGTTTATGTTTAATATTTAAGTAAGTTGAATTTTTATTTATCCCAAATCTTTTTGTCGTCCCTTACGATTAACTTCATCAATTTTATCTACCAAAGAAGTGGTGGTCTAGTGAGATAATTCAAGGAAGTTGTTGTTTTTTTTTTGTGTTTCGGGAGCAATCCTGTTTTGGAACGGTGAAATATTCTTTAAATATAAATGAATTAATTGCTGGTTCTGAATACTAAGAGAGATTGTGGGTCCAAAGTTCAGAACTCCCGCAATTAAAAAAAAAAGGCTTCAGTTTCATGCAGGAAGTTCAAAGCTCACAAATATATTGTCATATGATATGTTTAGGTTTTTTAATTCTAAATTTATATACGTCGTAAGTGCACTCTGCCATTTACATAAAATGCAAGCCTTGTAATTTGTTTTTGTTCATTAGATCCTATTCTATGCCGGCTTAGACACACTAATTGTTTATGATTTGTTTCCTTAATAAAATTAAAATTCGTTTGTTCTTTTGCTGGCTCTGAAGCAACAATTTTTATATATTTGCCTTCCCGGTTAAGCAGAAGAAGATGTCAAGTAGGTGAGAGGTTGGTGGTTTGGAAAATTGCAATTAACACGTGTTTATTTTAACTCTTCAATTTTAAATGGTGAGAGTGGACATAGCAAATTAATCTACTCGCGAACTAAACCGCTCTGTATTTTTGAAACGAAATATAAATTGTTGCAGTTTGATATTAATTATTTTTTAATAAATCTACTGCAAATATTTTCCTATTATTATTTCTGCTCATGTATAAAATAATTAAACATAATGGTATCATCCGCATCTTCATATGGAACCTTCTGCTTAGTTTCATTGAGATCGACCAAGTTTATTCGTGATTTGAATGGTGGCTACTGGCTACGGGACTAATGAGAAATGAGTTTTTAAGTTTCATATTTAACAAAAAAAATGTGTTCACGGTAACAAAAACAATTTATTCAACTAATACAATTCTGCTCCATCCACTCCAAAGGAAACCAAATTAATTCAGCTAAATTGCTGTTTTCATTCTTTACAACAACAATTAGTGCTACAACTACAAATGGTTCCTAACATGTTTAGCTCTTAGACTTGAGACGACTAGAGCTGCCTACACCTACTATATAAAAGATTTAAAAAAAAAAAAAAATTAATAATAGCTCCAGCCTCCAAATAGAGCACCGTATCCACTTATATATAACATTATCTCTTTCATTATTGGAGAAAAAAGTACACTGTGATAATTTGAACTCAATATATACACATGTAGAGTACACTGTTATGGGATCAATGGCTCATAAATCAGTGTTGATATTATGCGGAGAGTTCATGGAAGCCTATGAGACTATAGTACCTCTCTACGTCCTCCAAGCGTTTGGCGTTAGCGTCCACTGCGTTTCTCCTGGTCGCAAAACAGGCGAAAAGTGCATCATGGCAGCTCACGATCTCCTTGGCCTCGAGGCATTTCTCTAATCTTTCACTTTTTCTTCATTTCGATTTAGCCCTTCCAATCGTTCTTTGCATATTTAGTAAAACAAAGCGATCAAATGCAAATAGTTCACATGCATATTTAAACTTTCAATCACCAAACAGATGATTCATGTATTCATGTGATTACTCAATCCATACTTTTACCCGTTTGAATTTAATTATTTTGATCCAAATGGATATTTGATTTCTATTATCTTTATCCAAAAAGTTTAGATAATTGGGTGGTCTCAACCCAAAATGCATGGGCCTACTCTTTAATTTCTAGTAAAAAAAGAAGAGTAACAATTTGATTTTTACCTTTTCACAGATATACACCGAATTGGTGGTTGACCATCTAACACTAAACGCAAACTTCGATGACGTCATCCCCGACCAATACGACGCCATCATCATTCCCGGTGGACGTTTCACGGAGCTTTTGAGCGCCGACGAGAAATGCGTGAGTCTTGTGGCTAGATTCGCCGAACTCAAGAAGCTCATCTTCACGAGCTGCCACAGCCAACTGTTTCTCGCGGCGGCGGGTCTGCTAACCGGTGGAATGAAGTGCACGGCGTTCGAAAGCATGAAACCGTTGATAGAGCTCTCAGGCGGCGCGTGGTGGCAACAGCCTGGAGTCCAGACCCTTTTCGACATAACTGATTGTGTCAAGGACGGCAGTTTCATGTCCACTATGGGGTGGCCAACGCTTGGCCACAGTCTCAGAGTTTTGTTTGAATCACTTGGCTCCAAGATTTCTAGCTCTAAAGAGAATCACCAGCCTTCTTTGCTTTTCTTGATCGGGGTAATTAAGCTTCGACTCTATTAAATTTTCCATTTATAAATTCAGGAAAAAATGTTCATTACTAACCACAAGTCTCAACTAACACGTGAAAGAGTATGATCCATACGTTCTTAATTATTTTTTATTTTTTAAATGACACAAATTATTTGGTCTGAGTAATATGTAATTTTTGTATATCTAGGATTGTGTTGAAGATTACAGTATCAACGTACCATTTAAAGCGTTTCAAGCTTTGGGATGTAAAGTGGACGCAGTGACGCCAACCAAGAAGAGAGGTGAGAAATGTGCTACAATCGTTCATGACCTTGAAGATGGACGGCAACTTCCTACTGAGAAGTTTGGTCACAACTTCTATGTGACCGTTGCGTGGGATGATGTCTCTGTGGATGATTACGACTGCATTGTGGTTCCCGGAGGAAGATCTCCAGAGCTCTTGGTGATGAATCCCAAGGCCATCGAATTGGTCAGAACGTTTGTTGAGAAAGGCAAGTTTGTTGCTGCCATTGGAATGGGAAATTGGCTACTTGCCGCGACAGGCGCTCTTAAGGTAATATCAACAAAACTGAATGAAATCAAAACGTTTTACTATTTTCAAGACTTAAAAGTTAAAACTGAAGCTGAATCAAACCGCATTTTAATTTAAACGATACTTCTTTATTCAGTCATAGATATGACACCACTTCCTTAGCAGAGGTTTAATTTTTGCCAACTTGTTAACTCATCTCTGATTTTCATTGTGTCATACTATTATTACATTGCAGAAGAAGAGATGTGCAAGTAGTTATGGGACAAAGGTGGCTATGAAAGTTGCTGGTGGTGAGATCGTGGAATCAGAACGGTGTGTGACCGACGACAAGCTGATCACAGCCGCATCAACTTCCGATCTTCCTGCCTTTTTGTGTGCATTGTCGAGTGCACTTGGTCTCTCTGTTGTATTCTAATGTCAAGTGGTGCTTTACTGTCTAATAAAGATATCTTTGTACTTAATGGCGTGTCTAATTATCTATGTACAAGCTTGGATTGCATATATGGGGAAAAAGAGTTGCCAGACTTTTTAAGACCTCTTCATATGTGATTTTTAAGAAATCACCACTATCAAGTTGTCCTTTTCTTCGATTTACATTTGGTAAACAAGCCCTGTTGACCATTAGGTTGTATCATCATCACCTTTGTCTTTTTTTTTCATTTTTACAACAAAACTCAATTTCATTAAGTTTTTTTTTTTTAAAAACCCTCTCCTTTACAGAGAATCAATCGGAAATATGAAATTTACATGAACCACAACACCCAGACACAAATACGTACTAAAGCAAAAGATTCTAAAACCAGATAAAAAATAAAGTGGGCTAAAAATCCTAGAGATAATGAGTTCCACTGCGAAAATAAACCACTCGAACTAACCGAAAGCTACCCGATGAAAGATCGCATGCCTGTAGGCTGTAGTTGATTAGCGATAGCAAAATCTGTCACCAACAAATTGTATTTCCTTGTTAAATACTAGTAACATATACCAAACATATTAATTTTGTTGATTAAAACAACATATACATCCATCCATACTTCCCCAAAATTGCAAATTGTTTATAGGCGACCAATGGTAAATCACATTTTTACAGTTATTCACTGCATAAATTTACTACCGAAAATCTGAAGCTAGAATATTTGTTGGATCATAAGAAAATCTGAAGCTAGAATATTCCGTTCGTCGGCGTCGTCTTTCCCGCCCCCAAATATCTGAGCTAACCCTAGACTCTCGATTTCGTCGCGATTTGCTCAATCACCTTCACTATTCTGCTTCAATGGACTCTCACTCTTCCCACCTCAACGCGGCCAATCGTTCCCGCAGCTCTCAGACTCCTTCTCCTTCTCATTCCGCCTCCGCCTCCGTCACTTCTTCTCTCCACAAGCGCAAACTCGCCGCCACTACGGCAGCGAATGCAGCTGCGTCTGAGGATCACGCCCCTCCTTCTACCTCTTTCCCTCCTTCCTCCTTCTCTGCCGATACTCGCGACGGCCCATTAACCTCCAACGATGAACTCGAGAGCATCTCCGCTCGCGGCGCTGATACAGATTCAGACCCTGATGAATCAGAGGATATAGTCGTGGACGATGACGAGGACGAATTTGCTCCTGAACAGGACCAGGACTCTTCTATCCGCACATTCACCGCCGCTCGACTCGATTCCAGCTCAGGAGTCAACGGTTCAAGTCGTAACACTAAGCTTAAGACGGAGAGCTCCACGATTAAGCTTGAGAGCTCTGATGGTGGAAAGGATGGTGGATCATCTGTGGTTGGGACTGGTGTGAGTGGCACTGTTGGAGGAAGCTCAATCTCAGGGCTGGTGCCAAAGGATGAGTCTGTTAAGGTATTGGCAGAGAATTTTCAGACTAGCGGAGCTTACATTGCGAGAGAAGAGACTTTGAAGAGAGAGGTAGCTTATCACTATCTTTATAGGCTTGATCTATGCCTATGACTTATTAGATGAGTTCAGAGAATCGCCATTGACAACTTTGGTGATATCTTTTCTTTTAGGAGCAAGCAGGACGACTCAAATTTGTTTGTTACTCAAATGATTGCATTGATGAGCATATGATGTGGTAATTCCTTACCTCAATTGTGTCCTGCCACCGAATTTTAGCTTCTAATAAGCTATGCCTTTTTCGTTCTAACCTCATTGCGGAGGAGTTTTCTGAATAATTGGTTGAATGTATTCCAGCTTGGTTGGGTTGAAGAACATTTTTGCAAGACAGTTGCCTAATATGCCCAAGGAGTACATTGTTCGTCTTCTGATGGATAGGTAAAGATGATAGACTAAAGTAAAACATGACATTTTTATATCGAACCATGGCAAATGGTAAGCATTCTAATATCTGTAACTTATGTTATTTGGCCAGGAAACATAAGTCTGTTATGGTCCTAAGAGGAAATTTAGTTGTAGGTGGTATCACGTATCGTCCATATCGCAGGTAAGGTTTTGACCTCAATGATATACTACTAGTGATGATTTTTCTCCACAAATATAGATATGAATACACTTATACAGCTTTTTGCTCTTTAGAGAGTAGTATATTGACTTGTTATCTTATAGTATCATCAAGCACATCTTACTCTTCCAGTTGAATATTTGTGTAACTGTCTGTGTGATAATGAGCATGAATACAGTCTTGACATGCTTATTAACTCCACTGTTTTCCTGGAATTCAGTCAGAAGTTTGGAGAAATAGCATTTTGTGCAATCACAGCAGATGAACAAGTAAAAGGTTACGGTACCAGATTGATGAACCACTTGAAACAGCATGCACGTGATGTTGATGGATTGACGCATTTTCTTACTTATGCTGACAACAATGCTGTTGGTTACTTTGTCAAGCAGGTTGGTGTATTTCCTATATTGTGCCATTTTTTGGTCTATGTTTAATCTGACAACAAACTTCGACCAACTGTTAGTACATTTTAAAAAGGGAATTGAACTGTGTTTTGCATGCATTGTTTTCTATATGTTAATAGGATATACCTCAGTGTTTCACTTCAAAAAGTTCTGTTGCCATCAAGTCTACTTTCTGGGATACTAACTGTAATTTTTATATTTTTACAGTAGTTCACTAAGTTGATCTGTTTGGTCTATTATCTTGTGTAGGGTTTTACTAAAGAGATTTACTTGGAGAAAGATGTATGGCATGGGTATGGAAACTATGTATCTCTTAAGTTCAAACTGCTATTTACCGTTCTTAACTTCTGTGCTTTATATGTATGATGTCTGACTGAAATATTTGTGGGCCAAATTAAGCTCACAAACCTTAGAATACAAGCATTTTATTTCCTAGCTGATTATGCTACCAGAGAGCTTTTCAAAATTTGTCTTTTCATTCTCTTCTACATCTTGAAACTTTTGCAAATAAAAAACCTTTTGAAATTTTCTTAGGTTCATTAAAGACTATGATGGTGGTCTCCTTATGGAATGCAAAATTGATCCAAAGCTTCCATATACGGATTTGTCAAGCATGATACGCCAGCAAAGAAAGGTAAGCCATTGAAAATACTTTTTATGTAGTGAAAAAATATCTCTGAGTCTTCAGGTTCATCTATACCCAAATAGTTCTTCAGGTTATGAAGCTGTTTGTTTACTTTCTTTTCTTTCACTATATAAATCTAGCATTATGGCTGATTCTGAAAAGGTTACAAAACATAAGAAATACAAACTTCCGGATTCAATTATTGAAAGTTCCTCTCCTCTCTCTCAAGAAATTAATTAATGGAAGTTCCTGTCTTCGTCACCTATGAGCCCAAGAATCAAGCTGCCCTCCCAAAAGCTATCTGCTTATTCTTTATAGACTAAGAGAGCATAGCAACCACCCACTAAAAAAAACCACACAGCCTAAAATTAACCACTAAACGAGTAAGCATTGGATACATTACTGTCTAATTATACGTATTAGTTTCTGATCCGGTTGTACTTTTATAATATCAGGCAATTGATGAAAGGATAAGAGAGTTATCAAACTGTCAGAATGTGTATCCAAAAATTGAGTTTCTAAAGGTAAACATCAATGGGTTCATGTCTCTTGTGACAATTATTATACAATGTTTCCAGTAGTAGTAATAAATAAGATGATTTTTGCAGAATGAAGCTGGAATTCCTAGAAAGATTATCAAAGTTGAGGAAATACGTGGCTTAAGTAAGTTATGATTCTACTTGATGGTGTTATTACAGTTTTCACCCAGAAAATAGATTTATCTCCCTTTAACATGTTCTAGTCATCTCAAAATTAAGCTGGTACTAGTGGCTCCATGAGATCAAGTTGATTTGCATGTTTAAGATTCCTGCATTTGCTAGCTGTGGGCTAAGGGTTTATCTGTAATACTTGAATTGGCTTAAAACATGTAATAGATTTCTTCAGGTTGAGTAATTCTAGTTTGGTAATTGCTAATACAGGAGTTATGGTAAACTATTGCAGGGGAAGCTGGTTGGACCCCAGATCAGTGGGGACACACTCGTTTCAAATTATTCAATGGTTCTGCTGATATGGCGACAAATCAAAAACAGTTGAATGCACTCATGCGTGCGCTTTTAAAGGTTGTGATAAGTCTTCTTCCTTTCAATGCTTTGCTATGAATCATTATGTCCTCTTACACATTATGTTATTGCAATTACATGCCTTTAAGTTTGACAAGCTGTAGTGAATTGCAACAGACAATGCAAGACCATGCTGATGCTTGGCCTTTCAAAGAACCAGTCGATTCTCGGGATGTCCCTGATTATTATGACATCATCAAAGATCCCATTGGTAAAAAGATATAGTTAATATATCAATTTCGGTATTGAGTAGTCCAGAATTTGTCCTCTTTAAGTAAAAATGTAATCACTTTGGTTAACCAAAAATCGTATGAACACAGATCTGAAGGTTATAGCGAAGAGGGTAGAATCGGAACAGTATTACGTGACACTCGATATGTTTGTTGCTGATGCAAGACGGATGTTTAACAATTGTAGAACTTACAATTCCCCCGATACCATTTATTACAAATGTGCAACCAGGTAAGACGTTTTTTTTCTTTCATTTATTTTCTTCTCTTCTTATTCAGTAATGAAGTAGTGCATTTACTTGGTGTTTTTTTTTTTTTTTTCCTTAAGGTTGGAAACACACTTCCATAGCAAAGTACAAGCAGGTCTCCAGTCTGGTGCTAAATCTCAATAGAAGAAATGGTAGAAGTCAGATTAATTTCCTTTTTAGAGACTTTCATGGATACAACCTGAAACTCATATTCATGTATGATGGAGCTTAATTGTTTGTTTGTTTTTTTTCCGTGATTTGACATTCCTATAGGTAAATAATAGTTAGATTCATAATGTTTAAGTTATTGTTTTGTTGGTTATATTTAGTTTATAAAGCTTATTTTCAATTGTAAAGACATGTTTAATTTACTAATTTCTTATGATGAAATTCAAATTACCAGATATTGAACGGTATCACCAGTTTTTGGCGGTGAGAGGCAAAATAAGAGATTGAGCGACATTGTCACTTAAGAGTGCTTTACAAAAATTTTAATCTGATGTATGTGTGAGTTCTTGCCAACGAAACATTGTTGATTGCTAACTTTTCGATAAAACGATTACGTTTGCCATAAGTATTACAAAAATGCTTACGCTTACACAGCTGCACATGTGTTTGGGTCCCCGACCATTTCAACTTCGATTTGCCTTAGAAACACGATAGCTTTAACATTCTTCCATTTTTGTCCAATCATTTATATAATATTAAGAGTTTACCGGCGCTGAGTCACAGTAAATAAAATACACAGACAATAGTTACCTTACCTCAATCAAAATCACAAAACCATTGACTCTTCTTATGGTTAATGCTTGTGATTCCAATGGGGTAGGGTTTCATACAGATTAGAATCAGGAGCAAATGGATTCTGCATGGCTTCACGGTTAACATGTTCCGGCAAGAAATTTGCAGTCTCTACTCTCTGATTTGGTGCTAAACCGGCACTGGTGGTGGTACTTGGGATTGCTGGTTTCAAAATGTGGTTAGAGTTTGGCGGAATTCTCGAGGAAGCGTTTGGTGTGTTGTTGAACGGTACGCCCATGTTTGGTCTTGACCAATGTAAAGGGTTCACTCCTGTCACTCTTTTCACAGTTTCCTCTGCCATCTTAACCTGCACAAGTTTTTATCAGTGCAACAAACATAGTTACTAAATAAGATTGGATCATAATCTTGTGTGTTATAAATTCTTAACACGCATGAGTCACAAGAACAGAATCTATATATACCTTTGTTCTCAAAGTTTCGATATCAGCTCTTAAAATTCTGTTGTCAACAGAAGCTGCATCATACTTATGATTCATGTCACTAAGACGATTAATTAAAGTTGAATGCTCAGCTCTTAATTGGCCTACCTACAATTGGTAAAAACTTCACCTATAAAACCCTGAAGACTGCTGAAGCAAGAAATAATCAAGAAATGTATAAATGTATGAGCAACTAATGAAAGACCGAACCTGTGTATCAAATTCATTCATTTGTTCTTGCTTTCTTCTCCTAGAGCGCCTAGCGGATTCTCGGTTTGAGAGCATCCTGTGTAATTACAAAATACTGAATCAGGATGACCTTGAAAAAATTAAATATCAAGAGCCTGACTGTTTCCAAAGAACAACATAAAACTAACTGACTTCAGTTCTTTCTTTACTCTATAAAGAGAGTAGAAACACTCAGCCACAAACATTTCTCCAAAATCATGTCTATCTATATCAACCTCGAGATTCAGAACGATTACCAAAAACATTCTAAGATACAAAAATCAAGAATTGTACCTCCTAGCACGCTTCACATCAGTAGGATCTCCATTATCTGCGTCTCCATCAAGATCATCGTCATCAGAATCATCTCTTGATGAAATACTGGTAGTTTGTCTGGCTGGAACATCTGGCTTCTTTTGCGTGCTTGTTGTGGGAGAAAATCTAACAGATGAAGCACCAGGTGAGGTTTGTGCCACAATGGAGCCTAGAAAATTAAAAATAATCTCATTATCCACCAACTGAAAAACATTTCATCAATAGTCTAAGTCAAATTGACAAAACAAACTCCTGAAATGTACTATGTAATCTAAACATGGACATTGAAGAGAGACAAAGCTAGAGAGAGTCAAAAACCAAAAATCAAAACAAAGCAACGATATGTAACCTTGAGCTTGCTTTTGATTGGTAGCTGAAGCACTTGAATCTTCCGGTTTCACAGTTCCCACCTGCGAAAAATCAAATCAATCAACACCAAAATGTTATGCTGAATTCGTTTCGTCTGAACACATAAAAGATGGATCTAAAAGACGTACACGACGAGCAACAGCAGCGCAAGCAAGCTCGAGCTTGCTCTTAAGAATCGCATGATACTGATTAGGATCAACAACCCCAGCAGCTGAAGAATCCAACGGATCAGACGACGGAGGACGAGTCCGATTCTTCCCTTGATCATCCGCAGGAAGCCGTCGATGATTCTGCGGTTTCTGAATCTCGACAACATCTTCGGTTTCGTCAACGGTTTCTTCTAATCTCGAAAGAGACTGAACCGGTGGAGGTGATCTCTCGATTGCGTTAGTCGTAGGGCTCGAATCGGAACCGGATAACTCATTGAGAAGCCTGTGGAACGCCCACTCCGATTGACTTCGAGTCATCCCATCCGCCACGTTCTGCGTTGGTGCCGGAGTCGATGACGATCCTGGCGACGGCGCCGGAGCGGGAACAGGCCAGAAGGATTCGGTCAAATCATCGACAGAGAAGACGATGTGCATCGCTTACCCAATCGCCTAGATTCTTCTCTTTTTCTCTCTCTCTCTCTCTCTCTCTAATTTTTTTTCTCTTTTACCCAATCGCCTAGATTCTTACGTGGAGCCGCCATTATTGATTAGGATACTTGACACGTTTCTGTTTTGTATTGGATTTGTACTAACCAACATTTCTTTTTCTGTTAATTTAATTGAAAAGGCAAAATAAGGCATTCGTCGGGAAAAAAATCATAAGGTATTTAGATTTCCTACTTTAGTTGCTGTGTGTCATTCATATCATCAATTAAGATATTCACCACATATGATGCACGAGTAAGCTTTAAACAAGTAATGGAAAACAAGTGAACTCCCAGAGCACCCCCAAAGACACAAAATTGACCCAAATGGATAATTTCTCCCCACAAGGAGAGATGGAGTGCCACACTCCAATAAAAGGAAATGCTCCTATCAGCCGAGTTTCATCTAGCCATGTGTATTATGAGTCATCATCAATGAACCAAACCGTTCAAAGTGTCAGGGAGAAACTCAGTGAGATTGAAGAAAAGTGATAACCCAAAGAGGTTACAACCGCGCCAGCCAGCATCTGCAAACAAAACCTGACTTCAAGAGACCCCGAGCAGGTACCATCTAAGTCCGCTTATGGTAAAAGAAGGTATGAGTTATTCACTGGAAATCCTATGTAATGTAACTTGGTCATAACAGCGTCCTTGAGTAAAACATTGTGAATATTAGAATCTGTGCCTATCATTCAAGTTTCAATGAAAAAAAACACAGATTCTTATATACTAGTAGCACAGCTGAGCAATTCAATGATCCATCCTGAAAACTCATACATACCACATAGATGCTAATATGACTATTCGAACAATAGCAACAAAAGATGCGAATTACTCACGCTTTTAACAATCTCTGGGCTCAGTTGATGCCAATCCCTAGATACCTAGGTGCTTCTTGAAGTTTGCTTTGTATATCTCTGAAACAGCACTGGCAGTATCAGCAACACCAGTTTTGATCTCCAATATCTTCAAATCCATGTACTCTTTCTGTTTCGATATCGAATCGATAAGTGCAAAGAGTTGTGCAGCACATGCTTGGACTTCCTCTTCACTCTGCTTTTCTGCTTCTTGCAATCTAACCTCCGAAGCTTTTAAAAACTCAGCAGCTTCTTTCTCCACAACCTCCAGATTCAAAGCCTCCGTTTTCACACTCTCAACCAATGTTTTCGCCTCCAAGTCACATTTTGTAGTCAAATCCTGAGTTTCCTTCTTCACCAACTTCATCTTTTCTTCGAGTTCATTGATCTGCAACTGAATTGACCCAAGAAGACTCTTTGTGGATTCGATCTTCGAAGCCATTTCAGACACCTGGTGCTGTAAAGTGACCAACTCCTCCATTTTCTCATTCAAGCTTCCTTTAATCCCATCGTACAGCGAACAAAGAGCTGGCTTCACCACAGATTTATAATCCACACCCATCACCTTTGCAGGTGTTTTCCCTCTCTCATTTACAGTGAACTGAATATCAATCTTCAATCTTCTAAGAGCTTGGTTACAATCAATGGAAAGTGTCTGAATCTGATGAAACTGATTCCCAATCTGTGAATTGAGTTCCCAAGCTTTCAGATCCCAACCATCTCTAGCAACCTCAGCCTCTGCAACATCTCTTTCCACAGCTTGTAACTCTCTTCTCATCCTCTCTACATCTCTGGCGCTAAAGTTCTGAAGCTCCACACTCTTCTTCAACTCTTTATTCTCTTTAGAGATTCGCTCTCTCTCTTCTTCCTTAGCTTTAAGCTCCTTATCTTTCTCCTCCACAACTTTCTCCAGCGCTGGATTCTTTTCAGTATATTCCGCAATAATAGTTCGGAACTTGTTCACGTCATTCTCCAAATCGGCTTTAGCTTTCTCCAGAGACTCTTTCTTCGACGGACCTTTCCTCAGTGACTCAAGTTTAGCCTCCAATTCACCGGAGATTTTCTCACAACCAGAGATAGTTTCAGCGACGCTAGTCTTCTCCGCTTCCAATTTACCCAAAAATTCAGAATCTAACTCGTTAACTTTATCATCCTCGCCGCGAATGAAGTGACTAAAGCTTTGAATCGCGAAGAAATTCATGGAGTTAGCTTCGGGTTCAGAGGTGGAATTGGATGATAGATGTTGATGGAAACGAGCGAGCTCAACCAACCAGTGAACAACGGCGAGAACAGTAGGCCAATTGTGAGGCGTATTGGGAGCTTTGAGGCTAGATTTAGTGATTTTGAATGGACATTTCTGCGATTTGAGGAAGAAGACGAGATCCTCGTCCCATTTGATGGAATCGCAAGGGTAATCTAATTTGGAGAGAATGAATTTTAGGGTTTCGGAGATGTCTTTGACAGAAGGAACAGGATTAGCGCGGATAGAGATCAGAGAGTTATGAGAGGAGAGGAAGGCGTTGATGAATCGAATCATCGAAGATCTGTCATCGGACGCTCGGCCGCCTAAACCGATCGATGAAGGACGGCTGCTGGCGAAACTGGCGTCGGAGTCTCTTGAGTTAAAGAGGTGACGTTGTTGCTCGATTGATGGTGGTGGTGGCGGCGGCGCTCCGCCGAAACCCACCGTCGTTCTTCTCTTTCCCGTGGCTCCTCCTCTCATCTCTTTTTGCTTTTTTACAGATAATCAACCGACACTGGAGAACTGGATGAGATGGGAAATTAAATAATAAATCTATCGCGGGATGGAATATTTTGTAATTTGAATTTTGGAAAACCTAAAACACTCTTTTATTTATTTTTCATTTTTCATTCAAAGATTATACTAATATGGGACCCAAATTGTTGGTTTTGTTCGGGTCTAATGGAACCAGAATACTAAACCGGGTCACAAGTTTATCGAACCAAATTTGAAAACACTCGTGAAGTCTTTGAAACAGAGCAACTGGTTTGTTTGTGGCTTGAGTCACCGTAACTTATTAAATCATACTTGAAATGTAACAAAAGATTGATACATCATTGTCACACATTGATTATAATCAGCAACAAAAAAAAAGCACAATCTACGATGTTGTCTGCAAATGTTTGTGTTTCAAAGAAGAGCAGATTTGAGAGACTTGGTGAGTTTCTCAAGCTCCTTAAGTCCTTCTGTTGGCGACTTTGCATCCCCCAATAGCTTCACCATTGCACTGCCTACGATCACTCCATCTGCTCCCCATCCAGCTATCTGTTGACACAACAAAACCAGTCATCGAAGAAGCAACAACAAAGACAACATAAGAGAAGCCTTAGGAAGAAGCATTTTTAAGGTTTAGGACCTGTTTCACATGCTCCGGCTTTGATATTCCAAAACCGACTGCCACTGGCTTGTCTGTCGCCTGCATTGAATTACAAATGACTAAACAACTTGAGCATTTCTACATCATTTCAAGATAATTGAGAAACAATAAAAAAAAAAAAAAAAAAAAAAAAAACTATTGTTATTAGACAGACCTCTTTGATATCCTTCAAGAGCGACTGAACCTTTCCGCTTACAGATGCTCGTGCACCAGTCACTCCAATTGAGCTCACCTGTTAAATCCAATATCAAGGGCCAATACATTCTCAAATTAAGAAAACACGTGTGACCATCTGCAAAGATAAATATACACTGAGAGGGATCTTACAAGGTAAATAAATCCTTCTGACACGTCAACAATTCGCTTCATTCTCTCTGTTGGTGTAGTTGGTGTAGTGAGTAGGACCTTGATTACAAACATTGAGCAAAATTATGTTTACTAAAGGCAAAGATACTGAAACCGGAATGTCAAAATAGATAGAGGCAGCTACAGCCAAACACATGTACAGTCTCAGTGCCTACACTAAACAATGGTTCTACTGTTTCTGTTGAGGAGACTGGCAAATAAAACCTCCACAGAGACAAATGATGAGGAGGTTCAGCTAAGAAAAACCCAATTCGAGGAGAAGAAGAAGACAAAAATACGATATATACATATCTATAGACACAAATGAATATTAACTAATTCGTGTACATACTGCACTGGCATGACTGAGAATCGTGCTAACCAAAATTGAACAAGATATATGCGTCCTTCAATGAAAGAATATGCTTACCAGCTCAATGTCGTTGTTGAGGGCTTCTTTTCTCAGCATCTCAGTTTCCTCAAGAGGAACATCGGGAACCACAAGTCCCTGTACACCAACAGCTCTGATGGTAGACATGAACTTCCCCAATCCACGTTTAAGAATCGGGTTGTAATACGTGAACAACGAAATCGGACAAGATATTTGTGGAACAACCTGCACCAAGTCCAACAATAAGAACACATATATAGGATGATATCTGGCAGGGGACACAAACACACATCTTTGCTTCAGAAACTAAACTCACCTTATCCAACATCTCAAGGATGTTATCGAGGTTGGTTCCCCTCTCCAACGACCTCGTTGCCGCAGCCTAATTGAATAGATAACAAAGCAAGATGATCAAACAGAAAACAAAAACGGAAAACTGTATGCAATGGAAGCATAAATATGATATAAAGGCTGCATTTTGATAGTTGGTTTTAACCTGAATAACAGGTCCATCAGCTAAAGGATCAGAGTAAGGAACACCCAATTCGATTATGTCAGAGCCACAAGCATCAAGAACTTTCAGTGCTTCAGCAGTAGTAGAGAGATCTGGATCACCAGCTGTGATATACGGTATGAATGCTACCTTCACAAATAAGGATATACAAATGAGCTTTGACAAATCCAATTGTATCAGTAGGACCAAGATTGCAGACCTAACCAAACTCAATGCTAACTCACTCTGATAAGAATTCATAAGCAACAACACATGGTTTCAAATCCAATTTCCCACCAGAACTAACGATAAAATTTAAAAATCCAATTCTTGAGAAACGGATTGGAAAATGAAAAACGGAGAATTTATTTACGTACTTTGCCTTGTTTTTTGAGCTGGGTGAAAGTATCAGCGAGACCGAGAGTAGGAGAAGAGGTGGAGAGAGAAGCCATGGGAGTGAATCTCTTGAAAGAAAGCGATGAATCAGGAGAAGAAGAAGCATGGCGGAATCCAATTTGGGATTTTGGGGATTGGAGGAAGAAGACGCCGGATTTGAAAGCAATCGCCATTGGAAAAGCTTTGTGGATTTTGGAAATGGGTTTGGTTGAAGAGAGAAGAGAGTGTATTTTTATATAAAAACTGAGTAACAGCGATTCCACGTTTGAGATATATGAAAGAAAGAAAGAAAGAGGTAGGTGAAATCTACCAGCCAAGAGTATTCAGGCGCCGTCACTTACATTTTCGAGCTATTTTGACTTCTGACTTTCATCTTCCATTTTTGGTTTGTAAAAATCAAACACCCATATTTTTTTTTTCCATTTTATAAGATATTTGATTTCATTATTAAATTTTTTTGACCGAGATTATTCTTTGATAAAAATTAGTGTATTTGAACTTTCTAAACTATTTGAAAAGAAAACAAAAACAAAATTTGTAAAGGTGAGATTTTTTTCTTTTTTTGTGAACAATGTAAAGGTGTGATTACATCAAAAAAATTTATTCATAATTAGTTTGAAAGTTGTAGCGAACGCATATTATTTTGGGGCAGACAACAATTTGCAACACACCAAATAAAAAAAATGGTTTGCTAACAGGTCTTAACGAAGGTGTCTTAAAAAGTTCTTAAGTAAATCTTAGATCAAAAATTAAAGACAAATCATGTTAAAGATTAAGAAACGTGGCTTAGCTAAGACCCAAAATTGACCTTAAGAGCCAGCCACTTGTCATGTTATTACTTTAATACTCCTAAGAACCATTTTTAAGATACCATTGTTAATCATGCTCTTAAGCGTCTTAGCAAAAAAAAAAAAAAAACATGTTAGGCTTTCAAAACTTAAAAACGACCAAATATGTCTCTTGCAAATATCAATTAAAGGAAGTAAATTTGCATACCTCCGATCAATTTCAAATCATTCCAACACATTCACAGATACCAAAACATAAACACAAGCAAAATAAATTAGCATATTTTTAGATAATTCAAGTTTCTATTGAGCATAAAAATGCACACACTGGTTTTGCATTTTCCATGAGTCTGATGGAGAAGATTAGAGTTGTATTTATGCTTTGAGAGAAAGAGACCAAATAAATTTGACTAATTATTCTCATGTGAAGCAAATAACAAATCATAAACTAAAACTTGAAAACAAAGAAAATCCCCATATCAGTATATAAATTAAACAAATAACAAATACAGAATGTTATTATACAATTTATTCGAAGCAATTGGAGAACAAAGATAAACATGTTAAGTTGATAAGTGAAACAACAGAACAGAACGTGATCCAACATAATCAGATGTACACAGTACAGTAAATATAAATATGGTAGATGAAAAATTGTGATGAGTCCAATAAAGGATTATTAATGTATAATGGTACACACTTCTTTCTCCAACTTCCTTCTCTTCCCTGCATAATTATCATCTTCCCTTGTCTGCAAAATAGAATAATGGAAACGTTCAGTTACTTATCTTTCTTGCTTTCTTAACTCTCTCTCAAAAAACTAGAAATAAGACTCACTTCTTCGTATAATGAAGGTAGAGCTTGAATCCTCTTCGACGCATCAGCCAAGCGTTTCCGTGGCATATGGTTTTCACCAGCCGCAAAGTTTTCAGAAACCTATCACAAAGAAGGAGACGCTTCTTAAGAGTTTGGGTTGGGTAAGACTCAAACAGATTATTTTTTAACTAATCACATGTCTAAGACATCACATATGTCTAAGACATCACACATGACTAAGACATCACACATGTCCAAGGGATTACCTGTTTCCGGATAGCTCCGGTCAATAGGTCTTGACATCCTGAAGCGTACACAAGTTGTAACTTTGGACATTGTAGCACCAAACTCTCTGGATGCAAATTGCTGCATAAGTTCAAGTTCAAGTCCATGAGCTCTGGGCAGTTTAGGAACAAAGCCTGCATCAAAAGATTGAAACTATGAGAAGATGGAATCAAGGTTTGAACTTGTTTAGAGAGCATTGATGAGGAATCTCACGTCCAAACTGGAGCATCCCCACAAACTGAGTTTCTTCAGCCGTTTATGTTTGATAAACATCTTCTGATTGTAGCCTGGTGTTTTATGTGGACTTGGATTCTCTACAATGGTCGGATTATCTGAGTTGGGATCAGACACAGTCATGCCACAATCCATCAGCTCAAGAAGGGGCAATTGAGCAGTAGCAAATTGAATGCCACCTGCAAGAATATTCAATATAGAAGAAATGAGAATACAGGGAATAATCTCAAAAAATATAATACATATGCCAACCAGAGATCAAGAATTTACTTGATGTAATGTTGGGACAAAGAGCAACAAGTAATTTTGAGAGTGTATCAGGTAAGACATCACAGATCATCCCGAGGCCAGTATCAGTAATGCTGGAACTAAAACCAACAAAGAATCATGTCTTAAAAATACGCTCTTCATGTGTATACTTCTCTGAAACCACTAGAGATATAGACAGGATATACTGAACGAGAACAAAACATACCCACTCAGATCAAGCAGTTCAAGGTTTGTGTAACTTGAGGAAATGGCAGCTACAGATGCATCGGTGATATCTATTCCAAGAACTAGCGAGAGCATTCTCAAATACCTGGACGAAAAGGAAACTGACATCAATCACTAAGAACAACTGCTCTCAAATGAAAATAGTGGACTAAATGTGCATAAGAAGAATTATTACAAACAAAAGAAGACTATAAATAGGGATATTGGACAAACCTGAAATTCACAGCAGTAAGAGCAAGTACAACAGTATGTGAAAGCTTCAAAGAGGCTATATGAATGTTCTGCAATCTAGTGCAAGTCCTTCCCAAACCATCAACCATTGTTACAAGATCAGTTGAATCATCTTCTTGGCGAGAAAATTCAAGTGATATTTCCGTAAGATTTGGACAGTTGAAGATCTGATAAAACAAAAAGAACAAAACAATCTGCACTTTAGATACACAAATTCCCTTCCTGAACTATAAAAATGAGAGAAAAATGGAAATTCAGTTACCATCTTTGAGAGAGAATGAAGATCTGAGAGCCAGAGAGTGGAGAGGCTTGATGAAGAGAGGGAAAATCCTCCCAAGTTGGAACATCCTTCCATCTTAAGGCTTGTTAGTCCTCGTTTATTAGCAACAAACCGACTCAGCTCATCCCTATTCATACAATAAACCATTGAACAATCAAAGACAGATCCACAGAAGAACAAACAGCTATTTTTAAGACGTTCAAAACCATAAATCCCCTCAGAAGAAAAATCTATGATAAATCACATGCAAAATGACTGCTTAGCACAGATGAATTTCTACATTCATGGCATGATCACATAAAAATCAAGAGGCCTAATCTCAATCTCACATAACAACTCAAAAATGTGGACTTATTTACCCAGAAATCCTATTGACAGCTGCACCCGAAGTTGTAATCTCCAAAACCTCCAGGTTAGGACAAGAAAATGCAATGCAAGCCAGAGTTGTCGCGTCAAAATCACTGCAGCAGAACAAACAAATCCAATCAGAAACATGAATTGTTACAATAAATTGCAATTAATCCAATAAACAGAAGACCATTAATAATACTTATGATTCTTAATCATCGATAACTTTTAAGATTTCATTAATCCAATTTTCAAATGAACTCTCAGATCTAATAATAGATCTTACGAAAGAAGAAGAATCACCTCTCGATTTTAAGTGAGAGTCTAATTAGTCGAGGACACTTTTGTAATAAAGATCCAGTGTATCCAATCTGAGCTGTCTCCGGAACCCTAATCCGAAGCTCCTCAGCCGCTTTCCACATCTTCCTCGATGTCTCTCTCCATCCTTTGCAAACCCTAGCCGCCATCAGTAAACTCGACGGTGGCAGGCGCTTAAGCACCTCCCATAAACCGACCGCATGAAACCTCCCAGGCTGAACAATATCCGTATCCAAATGTAGATCCAGATCCGCCGATGCAGCATCCAGATCGGATTCATCCAGTGAATTACGCGCATCGACGTCATCGAAAGATAAAGCGCGGCGTAAGTGAGTGAAAGACTGACGCGACGACGGCGCTGCCGTTAAGGATAAGACAGTGGAACGGGAAGAAGATGCGGCGGCGGAGATACAGCTCACTGGCTCAGAAGCGATCGGAGTAGTGGGAATATCAGGTGGAGCAGTTAAAAGACAGACATGGCCTTTCTTAGGTTGACCACATCTACCGCAATTGTAACTTCCTCGGTTTTTTCGGACGCGCTGAGATTCAAGCGCGGCTGAGATCGCGGCAGTTGCGGTGGTCGGAGAAATATGCGGCTGAGGTTGCATCGTGAGATTTGGGAGAGAGAGATAGAGAGATTGGAGCTTGGGAATGAGATTTGAGATTGAGATTTGAGATTAGGAGGGAGAGATGAAAAATAAAAAAGGAGGGAAGGAACGGCGGGAGATAAAATGGTGTTTTCGCGCGATTGATTTCGAAAGACACCGAAGCAAAAATATGTTAAAAATGAAAGACGGAGCCGCTCAGCTAAATTGGAAGGAGCGTGAGGTCTAGCTTGGTGAATTACAGTTTTGTCCTTGGTTTTGGAATATATCACGTGGCTTTTTTTGTAGACGTTGGGATCCACTGTACTTAACCTGTGCCGAAAATAGTTGACTAATATTACTATTTTGTAAGGAAAAGATTCTTCCTAAAAATACAATTTGTAGTAATTTGTTACTAGTTAAAAGACTTAAAGCAAAGTAGCAAACACAACAAATAATAAGCCAATAAATATAATTATGACATATTTGCTTTATCATAGTTGGAAATCTCATTGACAATCTTTTCCAAAAAATTTATATTTCTCTATTTAAAATAATAATTTAATGGCCATTCAAAATCTTAGAGATATTGTTACTTATAATAGTGGTTTTTAGTTATAGGTATATTATTATAATAATCTCATAATGTATATATTTCCTTTTTAATATTTCAACTTCTTATTATTAATCAAAACGTATATCTCTGTAAAATGTAATTTTTTGGTCAAAATCAAATCAATTCTAAACAGGAAATTTGTATAATGGTAGCAGACTCTGTTTATGATAACAACTCAAGGATTTGGTGATCGTGTTGAGTTCTCAAAAGTTTATTTCATTCGCAACGATGCTAATATGAAGTCCCAAATGGTGGCTTCAACGAGACGAGTTCAACACAAAAAGAAAAGAAAAAAACTACAAATCCAAAGAACACTCGAAACTGTTTTATCTATACAGCCTTCTTTACGATGTCACAAGAACTGAAAGCTTCAGTTTTTAGAGCTCTTTCGATATAAGTTACAACCTCTCTCGAGGAATTTGGTCGCGTAGGTCAACCGATCAAAAGTATTGCAGGACGGCGATCATATCTCCACGCGACATTATCAAAAATTATTCTCTGCCAGAAAAAAAAAAAGTTCTTCTTCTTCACAGACACAATGTTCTCCTGCAAACATGCAAGTCAGATATCAAACACAGTTACGGAGGAGGATTCTACTCTACCCAATTTTTCCCGGGTGGGGCAGAATCAAAGCTTTGGCCCTAATTGACATCTTAAGCACGTATGAGCTAATGCGTTGCATGTCTTTTCTAGGTTTAGGAACTAGGACCAATACTTCGGAAACTGGTGAATACCTTGTCAGGGAGCTCCAATGCCGTAAATACAATCTTTTTTGCAACCTTCTCTACACCCCAGCAGCTGTTTTAGCTTCAGGACTTGCCTTTCCCTGAAATGAAATTGGATTTACACATCTCAGTTCCAATCTTTTTTCCGTGTTGCAAAACAACGAGAAATAACTAGATGGATAAGTTTGACTTTTCACAAACAAACCTCAGAGGAGTCTTTGCGGATTTTCCTGGTTGGAGTCCTCATAGTGACAAACTCCTCAGCCGCTGTGGGGTGAACACCCACTGTTGCATCAAAGTCGGCCTTAGTTAAACCAGCTTTAACTGCAACCCCAAATCCCTGGAAAATTGTAAATAAAATTCATATTCAATCATACATGTTTTCCAAGTTTATTTTTCAGAAAATACCAATCATGTTGACAAGTGAAACCTGGATGATTTCTGGTGAATCCTCTCCACACATGTGAACACCGAGAACTTTATTGGTGTTTGCACAGACAATGAGTTTCATGAACACCCGGTCTGGAAGTCCTGAAAGCGTAGCCTTTAATGGCCTAAAGTTTGATGTGAAAACATCGACATCACCATATTGTTCTATGGCCTGCAAACATGTATCTAACATTTATATGCAGTGACAAACAATAAACCATATTTTTGACAAATCATCCTACTTACCTGCTCTTCGGTTAGACCAACTGTTCCAATAGGTGGCTGGGAGAAAACGGCGCAAGGAACAGCTCTAGTTGATTATAGAACACAGAAAGGATAAAAAGCCATCAGAGACAACAGTTGTAAAATGTTCTAGATCACTGATGGATCATGTAAGACTAAACAGAGAAAACTCTCATCAATCATCACAAAATCCAAAGGTCTAAACGTCAAAAGTTAAGGTTGTTATGATACCTATAATCAGGCTTTGTTGGCTCATTTTGAAACAAAGTTTTAGCCAATGCACCTCCCTCCATCAAAGCAACTGGAGTCAAATTGATTCGGTCAGTGACATCCCCAACAGCCCAAATGGATGGAACGGAGGTCTGCGAATATTCGTCAACCTTACAAAACAAAGTGGAAACAAGGAGCACAATTACACAATAAGTAACCAGGTATAACAAGAGAACTGTGCACAATGCAATAATAAATACTAGGCGACAAAATATAGCTAAAAGTTTAAAACCCTGAAACATACCTCTATTGCTCCATTTTTCGCCATTTTTACGCCAACATTCTCCAACCCTAAGTTCTGTTATAGCAGCCAACATTACATCAATGATCAATCATATTCTACGACAATTGTAATAGCTTCCATTTAAGTCATAAATAAGGAGCAGCAGTGGTCAGTTTATCTTAGACAAATTATTAAAGCAATGAACTTTGCTACCAGTTTTCATTTTATAAACATCCTTTGGAAAATAAAAAATCACACTATACCTTTGTGTTGGGCTTGCGACCAGTTGCAAACATAACATGCGAAAATCCCTCAACAGTTCCCTTGCTGGTCTTCAGAGACAACGAGCCATCTCCAGCTTTGATGATGGCTTCAGGGGATTCTTCAGTGTGAAACTCAATGCCTCTTAAAGACATCTGCTCTCCAACAAAATCCCTGACCTGAAACAAGTATAACAACAACAGTTAGAAAATAGCCAGAAGGATAAACAAAGCAGCTAAAGTCATTCTCATTTTTTTACTCACGTCTTCATCAAATCCCCTCAGCACCTTCTTTTGCCTTATAAATACATGAACTTCACTGTTAAGACCATTAAAGATGCCTGCAAACTCCAGGGCTATGTAGCCACCACCAACGATTGCAATTTTCTTGGGCTTGGAAGGCAAATCAAGAGCGGCATCAGAATCAATAGCAAACTCTTTTCCTGGAATGTCAGGAATGAACGGACGTCCACCAACTGCAATCAGAATATTCCTCGTAGTATAGATTTTCCCATCTACATCAACAGTGTGTGGGTCTATAACCTGCACATATAAAAATATATAATCAAGCTCGAATCAAATCGATACATAGAGGTCAAAGCATGAACTATATAAACTCCGAGCTTCGGCATACCTTTCCACGACCTTCAATCAACTTGACATTAGCTTTGCTAAGTATATTCTTATAAATACCAGTCAACCGCTGCAACTCAGCATTCTTGTTAGCAATCAAAGTAGTCCAATCATGAGAAGGCTCAGTCTCATACTTCCAACCAAATCCATGACTGTCTTCAAACTCGTGACTGTATTTGGACGCATACACAAGCAACTTCTTTGGAACACATCCTCTCAGTACACACCTGTGCAGTAACCAAAAAATGAGTTCACTCATTCGTCTTTTGATTCTTAGATTTAACACAGCTTATTAGAATGATATCTCTCTACAACAAAATCAAACCATAAATCATCAAGCAAATGCTTCAAATTCTTGTACAGCTATTACTAAAATCAAATTGTCGAAATAAGCCACAAGACGGAAGAAATCTTACGTTCCTCCGACGCCTCCAGCTGTATCAGAGGAGATGGTGGAAAAAGGAAGCTCGCAAACGGCGGCGGATGCACCGAAGCTAGTTGAGATGCGAGAAGCGCGGACGCCGCCGCTTCCAGCACCGATAGTGAAGAGATCAAAATCGTAGTGGCGCTCGGAGTCAGCTCCATTATCGGTACTGGCACGAACAGAAAACCGGCGAGAGTGGTAATACCGGTGGTTTGAGAGTACGGCGATACGGGGACGCAGAGAATAGAGAGAGGTTAGGGTTTTAGGGAGTGAGAGAAAGCTAGAGGAAGAAGATGATGATGATGATGATGGTAGATGAATTGCGATTGGGAGCTTTTTGCAGAGGATTTGAAGAGATGGAGAATATGAAATTGTACTAGTAAGCTTCGGAGTCGAAGCCATCTCCACGATTCTTCTTCCTCTCTCTCTTCTTTCTTTTCTTTTTTTCTTTATATGTAAACTAATTTCGATAATTCTACTTGTGGCATTTAGATTTATGACATATTTTATTGTTTTTTTTTACGATTTATGACATGTTTTTTTGTGTGGTCATTAAGACTCTACCGACTACCAAACTGACAATAACTCCACCTACGCTACTAATACAACTTCATCGGATCTAATTGATGATATAGGTTTTGATTGGTATTACCATTTGTTATGTAATCACTTATACAAGTGGTACCAAAACTTTCAAAATCCAAGTATCTTTCTGGAAAGATCACTTGGCTATGGAGAAACTTAATGGAATAATCAGAATTAACCGGCCCAACTTCTCTTGATTCCTATGATCCATGGGAAGTAGACTCGATTGATTAAGGTAGAAGAGGTTGATCCCTTAATAATTTGGCTCACAAAAAGAATATGCAATTGGCTGCATTTTTATTTTGCCTTCAAATTATCAGAACAAAATTGCGAATTTATGTTTCGATCTAATGCACAAGCGAGATTTGATGTCTCCACTAGTTCTCTTTTTTCCGTTATATTTGATTACCTTCTATATAAGCTACGATCATAGAAGTAAACAATGGCTATCAATGACTTAAGTAGTTGTAACATTCTTTTAGTTCAATGTATTTCAAACACACTTTTTCTTAAAAATATTTAGATTTACGAAAACTATAAAAAGTAAAGAATTATATTAACACAATATGAAACAATATGGGATTTTGGTCTAATGTGCCATATACTGTAGCAAAACTTACAGAAATTGCCACAAAACATTTGTTTTTCCAAATGTGCCATAATGGTGGACAAGACTTTGAACCAAAAATTTTTGATAGACAAGAAATGTTGTCCACATTTGAAACAACAGATTGAGAAGATATTTGGTGGACAAAAAAACTGGTCCACTTTTGAAACAACAGACTTTTGGTGGACAAGAATTCGAAACGATATACAAAAATTTGGGTAGACAAGAAATGTTGTCCACCATTATGGCACATTTGGAAAGATTTATGTTTTGTGGTATTTTTGCTAAATTTTTGAACACTAAGTGACACATTTCTCAGACAATATTTCTCAGACAATATTTCTCCTAAACCATTAACAATACTATTCCATGAACCTTTTTCTTGCAAAATTTCATAAAACATTTAAATTTCTTAAAAAAATTATCACAGTACTTTAAAAGATGGTCCATGTTCCATCATAATTAAAAAAAAATTAAGAGAACAAAACAATCACTAAAAAATACTAAGAGAGAACAAAAGAGTCGAGCCATACGAAACTACGCCGTATCATTCGGCCCAGCCATTTGAAACTACACCGTATTACTAGGCCCGACCATTTAAAACGACGCCATATGCTAGGCCCTTTGATAAAAAATAAACGCACTGTGAGTCTGTGAATTCTTCTCGGCTTCGACTTCCGGATTTAGGGGAAGAGATGAATTCTGAAATCCCTTGAGAGAAAATTTTCTTTCGCCTCTCAAAACATTTTCAATTCCCGCCAATTTTCTTTTCCGAGAATATCCCCAACCTTCTACAAACCCTAATTTAGTTAATTTTCATTCTCCACTGCTTTCTCTGAAACCAACTCGAGATCTCTCCAATCATGCCTGCGATACAAACCCCATCGGGGAAGATCTTGCAGCTTGAGATGGAGAATTTCAAATCTTACAAGGGTCACCAATTGGTTGGTCCTTTCAAGGATTTCACTGCTATTATTGGTCCCAACGGTGCTGGCAAATCTAACCTAATGGACGCTATTAGCTTTGTGCTCGGTGTTCGTACCGGTCAACTTCGTGGTTCTCAGCTTAAGGATCTTATCTACGCTTTTGATGACCGTGACAAGGAACAGAGAGGTCGGAGAGCGTTTGTTCGCCTCGTTTATCAGATGGACGATGGTGTAGAGCTTCATTTCACTCGTACTATTACTAGCGCTGGTGGGAGTGAGTACCGTATCGATAATAGGGTTGTGAATTTGGATGAGTACAATGGGAAGCTACGATCTCTAGGGATACTTGTTAAGGCTCGTAATTTCTTGGTGTTTCAGGTTGTTGCTTCTTCCCCATTTCGATTTAATTCTATTTTTGTTTTGTTTCTATGAATGATTCTGTTTGTTTGATGTCAATTTCGTGTCTAATTGTTCTGGATGATTGAAATCTGGGTATATTTGACTTCTGACATTGCAAAATGTAGGGTGATGTTGAATCTATTGCCTCGAAGAATCCAAAAGAACTTACTGGACTCCTCGAAGAGATTTCTGGGTCCGAGGAGCTTAAGAAAGAGTATGAAGAACTAGAAGAAAAGAAGGCCAGCGCTGAAGAAAAAGCAGCTCTTATATACCAGAAGAAGAAAACTATAGGGAATGAGAAGAAGCTGAAGAAAGCACAGAAGGAAGAAGCTGAGAAGCATCTAAGGCTGCAGGAAGAACTGGTAATTATGTGGATTTGGTGTTATTTTCTAGTGGAGTAGTGCTTTTTTTGTTTAGTTTGTGAAGTATTCTATCTGCCTTCTTGTTAATCTGTCTTCTCGCCATGCAGAAAGCTCTGAAGAGAGAACGCTTCCTATGGCAATTATATAACATTGAAAATGATATCGAGAAGGCGACTGAGGATGTTGATGCTGAAAAGAGCAATCGTAAAGATGTCATGAGAGAGCTGGAAAAGTTTGAACGTGAGGCAGGTAAGAGAAAGGTAGAACAAGCTAAGTATCTGAAAGAAATTGCTCAACGTGAGAAGAAGATTGCTGAGAAAAGCTCGAAACTTGGAAAAATTGTGAGTATACCTTGGAAATCTGTGGTTAACAGATTCTATTTTCCCTTTCAAATATAGCATTAGCATTTCCAGACATCTCTTACAATTTATTTTTTGTTACCCTCTGGAATTTTACTAACGTTCTCACTTGAGTAACTTATATCTGTACTTTTCCTGTGAGCAGCAACCTGAGCTTCTGAGATTTAAGGAGGAGATAGCTCGCATTAAAGCAAAAATTGAGAGCAACAGAAAGGACGTGGATAAGAGGAAAAAAGAAAAAGGGAAGCATTCCAAAGAAATTGAACAGATGCAGGATAGCATTAAGGAGCTGAATAAGAAAATGGAATTATATAATGAGAAGAGACAAGATAGCAGCGGAAAACTCCCAATGCTTGACAGTCAACTGCAAGATTATTTTCGACTGTAAGTTTGAAAGAAATAAGGATTTTTTTCTCTTCGTAGACAGAAGCATTTCCGTTTTCCAACTCTCCTAAGGTTATAGATATGCACCAACTTGCTTTCTCTATATTGCCTATTGAATCTTCTTGCTTGAGTTTTTGTGGTGTAATGAATACTACATGGGTTTACATGGTCCTTACCCTCTCTCTTTTTTTTTTAAGTTTAATGAAATAATTGTTGGGTATGAGTACTTATTCTGTGCTTTGAAGAACAGTCTAAGCAAACAAATAGTTAAGCGTTTTGTTTGACATAATGACATATATCTGGTTGTTTACAGGCTCTATTTTTTTGTGCTGTTGTTGTGACTTTTGTAATATGGATCTTCTTCCTTTTGTGCTGATGTTGTGACTTTTGTAATAAGCTCTATTATTCACCCTTTTGAATCTTTATACCTCCCTTTGTTTCCTAATCGATGTCCCTTCATGTATTTCAATGTGGTTTTGTCTCAGAAAAGAAGAAGCTGGAATGAAAACCATAAAGCTAAGAGATGAGCACGAGGTTCTAGAGAGGCAACGGCGTACTGATCTTGAAGCATTGAGAAATCTGGAAGAAAATTACCAGCAACTAATAAACAGGAAGAATGATCTTGATGAACAAATTAAGCGATTTAAAGACAGGCAAGAAGAGATTGAAACATCTTCTTCGAAATATAAGAATGAAACAACTAGTCTTAAAAAGGAGTTACGTGCACTGCAAGAGAAGCACGTAAATGCCAGGTTAGTATATGTCCTCTACTCACTAGATTGTCTAGCAATGGATGGTTTACTTGCGATGTTATGATATCCTTTAAATGCTACACATTGCTGCAAGTTTTTCAAAAACCTCCTTAGAGATTCTTCTTGCTGTTGCTTCATCTTTCTAACTATGGCTTGAGAGATATTGGTAATTCATTTATCAAGAACACATTACTTTCCATCTTCCCTATCCAGAGTATAAACCCCTTCTTGAGCAGGCAGAATACATTTTGTATCCCCTGATACTCAAATTCAGGATCTTCCGCTGTATGGAATTCCTGGCTAAAAATAAAGTGAAGCCTGTAGGCTCTTAGAGAAAGCTTCAAATTCCCTTGTGGTGCACCTCACCAAGCAGAACTTTTTATTTATTCTTGATAGTTGCTAACCTTCTTATATGATGAACAGGAATGCCTCTGAGAAGTTGAAGACTAGAATCGCGGAATTAGAAGACCAGTTAAGTGATTTAACGGCTGAAAGGTATGAAAATGAGAGAGATAGTAGGCTAACACAGGCTGTTGAGTCTCTCAAGCGTCTATTTCAAGGAGTTCATGGTCGGATGACTGATCTTTGTCGGCCAAATCGGAAGAAGTATAACCTTGCTGTCACTGTTGCCATGGGAAGATTTATGGATGCAGTAGTTGTAGAAGATGAAAACACGGGAAAGGATTGCATCAAGGTACTTATCTTATGCTTGTGGTGTTCTATCCTATGTAAACTGTGAACTTTTAATTCGTAATTTCTATTTCTTCTCTGCTGACAATTATAGTTTCAGAATTTCAGTAACAGGTGAGTAAGCTATTCTTTACCATATTACTGCTCTCTGGCCTATTCCAGCAAATTAATGATGTTTTAAACACTACAACCTCTTAGTGATGCTTTAAACTCTACCACGTTCTAAATGATCAATTCATATTATTTAGGTATGTAACATATATGCTGTAATCATCTCCAGGCAGACTTCATTCCATATAATTAAAAATTAACCCCTATTCTATGATACTTGGCTTCAACTTAACTTTTTGAATCTTTTTCTACCTTGCTTTTAAGCAATTTGAAGTAAATGTTAAAGAGGATTTTGTACCACTACTCTAGGTATGTGATGAAATGAGTCTTTTTTTGTTTTTTGTTTTTGTAATTTGCAGTACTTGAAAGAGCAAAGGCTTCCTCCTATGACATTTATTCCTCTTCAGTCAGTACGTGTCAAGCAAGTGTCTGAAAGATTGAGAAATTTGGGTGGCACAGCAAAACTGGTGTTCGATGTTATCCAATATCCTTTGCAAATAAGTGAACAGATTTGACTTGAGCATATTCAAGGTCACCTGTATTGAAAATTTCTCATCTCTTGGATTCATATCATTGCGTGCATAGCTGTTGGTAGCTTGAGATTATTTTAATATATTAAACCAAGTATTGAGAAGTATAGAAAGGTTTACGTGAGCAGGTTTCTAAAGTATATGTTTTGGTCCTTAACTACTCCACGTTCGATCCTGAATTGGAGAAGGCGGTCCTCTTTGCTGTTGGAAATACTCTTGTCTGCGACGAACTTGAAGAAGCCAAGGTTCTTAGCTGGACCGGAGAGAGACATAAAGGTATGTTCCTCTTTCCTTCTTTAGATGTAATTTACTCATATGCTTGCACTAAAGTTGGCTTTACTTTCTACATATCCTGATTTCTATTATTTTTAGTTGTGACTGTTGATGGTATATTACTCACAAAGGCGGGAACAATGACTGGTGGTACCAGTGGTGGAATGGAAGCAAAGTCTAATAAATGGGATGATAAGAAAATTGAAGGTTGGTTGGACACCAGCTGGTTTAAAGCCTCTTCACTTCTGATGTATTTTCTTAGAACAGATATTTGTTTGTGCAGGTTTGAAGAAAAAGAAAGAAGAACATGAACTAGAATTGGAAAATATTGGATCTATTCGAGAAATGCAAATGAAGGAGTCTGAAATATCGGGTAAAATAAGTGGACTTGAAAAAAAGATTCAGTATGCTGAAATTGAGAAGGTAACAACCATTTTATCTTTTCCAAGATGAGTGGTCTCATATATTTTACTTGCTGTTGTCGAGAGAACCCTGATTGGGATAAGAAAGCCATACAGTAGCACACATTTTATCATTCCTTCTGCTAGGAGGAGCTGTCACTATTCAGAATATACTAATTGGTGAATTTGTTTAACAGAAAAGCATCAAAGACAAACTTCCACAGCTTGAGCAAGAGAAGCGGAATATCATTGAAGAAATTGATCGCATAAAGCCTGAACTCTCTAAGGCAATTGTCTATCTTTTCTGATATTCGGTAGAGTTAATACCTGATGACAATAGTATGACTGAATGTCATTGGTATTTATTGTAGGCAAAAACTGAGGTCGATAAGAGAAAGACAGAAATGAATAAGTTGGAGAAAAGAATGAATGAGATTGTGGACCGTATCTATAAGGATTTTAGCCAGTCTGTTGGGGTTCCAAACATACGTGTATATGAAGAAACTCAGCTGAAGACTGCTGAAAAGGAGGCTGAAGAAAGGCTGGAACTGAGTAATCAGCTTGCTAAGTTAAAATACCAGTATGTCTCTTCTGCTCTGTTTTTCTGGTTACATATCAGTTCTAGTCAAACTACACATATACAGTGTTAGTCTCTTTTGATTTCTTTTTACCGTTTTTGTGCTAAAATATATCTCTGATTCTGAAGTCAACATGTCATTCCTGATTTTTCGTTTTTTTTTTTTTAAATAAACACTATCTTGTGCATCATATTGTTGTTACATGTTGACTTTCACGCGCCTACTAAAAAGAAGGCACTACGGCACTGTTTGAATTTTGTAATTATTAGGCAGCTATGGTCGACATTATCTTGTATTACCAAGTAAGGGTCAGTATCCTGTAGCCTGCAAAAAACGGTGTTACAAACCTCTGCTATACGCGAACTGGTTGGCTGAGTTGCATACTGCTTTCTATTGAATGGAGCTTGAGTTGTATGATCAGAGTAAAAGTAAGTAATCTAGTTGGTTCATGAAAATCATTTTTTCGAATTTCAGGCTGGAATATGAGCAAAACCGAGATGTGGGGTCACGGATTCGAAAGCTAGAGTCTTCTATCAGTTCTCTGGAAACTGATTTGGAAGGTATACAGAAGACAATGTCTGAACGTAAGGAGACAGCAGTAAAAATTACTAATGAAATCAACAATTGGAAGAAGGAAATGGAAGGTATATTGATTCTATTTCTACATACATCTGATGGCATTTTCAGTTCTATGCTTTTCTTTATTCTCAGTCCCATTTTGAGTTGTCAATTTGAGGATTGCATTCGTAGCAGACATTAACATGATCCGGTAAAAGTACATTGTCTGTATCTATGTTGGAGGCTTGGAGCTGTTACTGAATTGATGTATTCAAATATGGAATTTTCTTATTCTTTTTAGGGGATATATCTATGGATATTTACACGCCGTTTTCAACCAACTGTCTGTTTGCATTACATAATCCTTGATGTTTGTTGATTGCTCCTTGAACAAATTTTGGGATGTACATGATCTGCTCGACATCTTGCGTAAATATATGGTTACGCTACATCATAATCTAATTCAGAAAGAAACTATCATATTATGATAAACTGCTCAAGGCTGACAGATGGTTGATGTGAAGAATCAGTATGATTGATATTGTACGGCTGTTATTCTGTTCTTTGCTTTTGCTTGTATAAGCATAGGTTACAGAACCATATACTTTGATTATAACTTTACCTGTCTAATGTTCTTTGCCTAGCAAAAATCTGCACTGGTATCTTCTTTCTTAAAGACTATTTAATGCTCCTGCTTGCAGAGTGCAAAAAAAAGTCGGAGGAGTATGAGAAGGAAATCCTGGATTGGAAAAAACAGGCTTCTCAAGCGACAACAAGCATAACCAAGCTCAATCGTCAAATACATTCGAAGGTACAATAAGATTCATCAAATCCTTTCCTAATGATCTGATATGTCTGAGTATAGATACACTAAAGCTTCCATATGCTATCAGGAAACACAAATTGAGCAGCTGATCTCGCAGAAACAGGAAATAACTGAGAAGTGTGAGCTCGAACATATTACCCTTCCTGTCTTATCAGATGCTATGGAGGAAGATGACTCAGATGGGCCACAGTTTGACTTTAGTGAGCTAGATAGAGCTTATCTCCAAGAACGGAGACCATCTGCTCGTGAAAAAGTGGAGGCGGAATTTAGGCAGAAAATAGAATCTAAAACATCCGAGATTGAAAGAACGGCTCCAAATTTGAGAGCGCTTGACCAGTATGAGGCTATACAAGAGAAGGAAAAACAAGTTAGCCAGGAGTTTGAAGCGGCCAGGAAAGAGGAGAAGCAAGTAGCGGATGCCTTTAATACTGTTAAGCAGAAGAGGTAACTCGAAATTTCTCTTGTGAAATGATATCTAGAGCTTTGAAGAAATTTATTACCTAATGTCAACGACTATATGGTAATATGGTGGAACAAGAAACCGAACAAGTAAAAGTCTGAAGATTCTAGTTCTGTGGAAATTACCTGTCTAAGTTACTGTTTGGATACAATGCACACAAATGTGCCCACACATGCACATGTACAAAGAAAATTTTCAGTTTTTCCCAACTAAATTCATATACTCCATTATAGTTTTTTCTGCTCATTTCAAATTGTTGTGCAGGTATGAGCTATTTATGGAAGCTTTCAACCACATTGCTAGCAACATTGACAAGATCTATAAGCAACTAACCAAGAGTAATACGCACCCACTGGGTGGGACTGCTTATCTAAACCTAGAAAATGAAGATGATCCGTTTCTACATGGTATAAAGTATACTACAATGCCCCCAACAAAGCGATTTCGTGACATGGAACAGCTCTCTGGAGGAGAGAAAACAGTTGCGGCCTTGGCATTGCTCTTCTCCATCCATAGGTATCCTCAACGACCTAGATATCCCATTTATTTCAATGATAAAAGTGATTTTGTAGGTTTATATTGATTTATCTCTGATGTTTAGTTTCACTCTTTGAAATTGGACTAGGAGACTGTGATCTTGGCACATGAAATTTGTTATTTGTGTCTGGAACCATCAGATTTGTTTGAGTCCTTAGCTTCGGTTTTACCAGACTGACATCGTTTTAGGTTTTCTGTTCCTAGTAAAATACCCATCTTCAAAGTCGCTTTTTGTTTCTTTATGATCTGAGATTTGGCCTAGGCTCGTGTAAATATAGTAGTTGTTCTGCAAAGGTGTTTTGAGGATTTGATGAAGTTTGTGGTATTGTTTACCTTTCCGTTTTTCAGCTATAGGCCTTCACCCTTTTTCATACTTGATGAAGTGGATGCTGCGCTTGATAATTTAAACGTGGCAAAAGTTGCTAAATTCATACGTAGCAAGTCATGCCAAGCGGCACGTGACAATCAGGATACAGAGGATGGGAATGGCTTCCAAAGCATTGTAATATCTCTCAAGGACAGCTTCTATGACAAGGCGGAAGCTCTGGTTGGAGTTTACAGAGACACTGAGAGGAGGTGAGGAAAATTTCCACATCAATCTTTTTAACATGCGTCTATTTATTCATGGGGTAGTAGCAAAATTTTGGCTTAATATCTGAAACCACTTGGTGATATATTATTTGCTGCAGTTGCTCGAGTACAATGTCATTTGACCTTCGGAACTACCAAGAATCGTGATTGGTTCGACAACCCTTGGTGAGGTTTAGGGTTTAGGTAAGTATAATAAACCCTAACTTTGTAAATATAGCAAGTACTGAATGGTGTTTGATATCTAGGTTTTTAAATTCTGTGTCACAACGTTAAAAGGGTATTTCACAGTGGTATGGTGCTTTATTTACGATTTGATGCGGCACAGGACCTTCTAAGATCTGACAATGTAGAACCTATGGAAACCTTTTTTTTATGTGATATAAGAAACTCTTGATCTTAGTTGAAATTGGTTGACGTTTTATATAGATTATGAAATGTTTAATGATTAGCTTTTGGAGACATGTTTTGAAAGTAGAAGTATAATCAAATGTGTCTTTAATTCGTCAGACTAGAAATCAAATAATCAAAAGCCATTTTTGTCGTCCCTATCGACTTTAAAAAAGCTTTAAATCAAAACGACCCAGCAATGAATGAACCCGGTTGGGCTTCCAGACAAAGCTTGAATTCCAAAGGTTTGACTTCTCAGACTTAAAGATTCGGATATAATCTTAGTCTTAAAACTCCGTAATCATATTTATTAACGGATAAGATCCAACAGAGCTTCAGAATTTGTCCTTAATTCATAATCTTCTAATATTTCTAATTTCTATTATAATTCGATGGATACGTGTCATATGACTAGTTAGTGACATCACTTGCGTCTTCCGTTTTCTCTTGTCCTCTTCGTAATCATTAAAGTAATTTTAATTATTATTTTAAATAAAGAAACCAGCGGAGGGAGAAAAACAGAAAACGAGAAAACCAGAGATTCATCAATTCGTTCATTCTTTAGTTCTTCTTCTTCCTTCTAACCTTAGAAACTTATAGCTACAGAGAGAAGAAGAAGAAAGCAAATTGAATGGCGGCAAGAGCCAACAACAAATACACCTCTATCAACTTCAACCACATCCTTCACAAAGACCCTCCTTCTTCTTCTTCTTCTTCTTCATCATCATCTTCCGCTTCATATTCCTCCGTCGCTCGTTCCAATGGCCGTATGCTCGTCCTCACCAAATCTTCCCCCAAACCTCTGAGATCTCCCTCCACTTCTACCTCCACCACCACCACTACGACCACGCCTCCGATCTCTCCAGCTCCGAGGATTTCCAATCAAGCCATCTCTGATCCAGATCCAAATCAGATCTCTCTTCGTCCCTTAGGTCATACAGGACCTGGTTCCTCTCGTTCGTTCCCAATTCGGAATCCTGAAATCGACAAGGTCCCGGAGGTGCCTGCTCCTGCTCCGAGTTCATTCTCCCCGAAACCTGATCGGTTCGTGCCGCCGCATCTTAGGCCAGGTTTCGTTCGGAAAGACGAGAAACCTGGACTCGACTCTTCTCGAGTTAGAGATCCGAATCTGAATCAGAGATTGCCTAACCAGGAACAGCCACGGCAGGGATATTTCGGGTATGGACAGACCGGACGCCCCAAATCGGGCGGGTATGAGAGGATCCGGACGGATCCGAGAACAACCGGAAACCGACCCGGCACCTCCGGATGGTATGTTCAATTGTTCATCCCTGTCGTAATAATCATATAATCTCAAATCCTTTGTGTAGCTCTGCCTCAACCGAATTATCTTGAGATTTATTCTACGTTTTTAGATAGTTTCATAACTAAATTGGAAATGAGATTATCCTGATGGTTTGCTGAACAAGTCGTCATGGGACCTCTTGAGCCGACTCCACCATGTGTCTGAACATTAGGATTCATTCGTTTCACCAAAGAGAATGTCATCATCTTCATGTGGATTCGATTTTGAGATGAGAAAGTGATATGAAGGTGTTTTTGTTGGAGAAGCTACTCTTTAAGCCATAGATATTTGTCTTGGAATAATCTCTGTGTATTGATCATCTCATCTCTCTTCTGTCTTTTTTTCTGTTGGTAAGCTGTGACTAGAATTGATGATGTTTGTGCAGATGAGCTTGCTGGGTTGATGTCCAGTTTACTCACTCGATGATGGAGATGGAACCTTACTTACCTCTCAACGTTAAAAACAGTGACTTGTTACTTCTCACTTCTTTTGATCAAAGACCACCCCCTAAGATTCAGTAGATTTGTACAAGATGTTATTGTTTTGGGATCAGGGTGACACAAATAACACTTGTTATCTTACTTGTCTCACTTATGTTTCAAAACTTTGTTTATGTACTAATGTACGTATAATTCTGTTAGCACTTGTTGTTTAGGTATTCTATACCAGATATCTCTTTTGGTGTTTTTTTATAAGAAAACAATTTGTTTCTGGATGTTATTTCACCAGGAGAATTTTGCCACTTTTGTGTATTTGGCCTCTTGCAATTGCAAGAAAATCTAACGAACAAGCCAAAAAAAAGATCTTTTATAGTCTTTGTTTTTTTATCTTCAAAACTATCTTTTATACATAAACTTTTTTTTTGAAGAGAAACACTTGCAACTTGCAAGGAGGGCTAGAGTTGAAAACAAAATAATACATTTTGAGAAGGCTTTTGTGGCCTTGAAAACATCAAACTTTGGAGATTTGGAGGACGTACACACCAAATTGAGACATTTTGAGAAAAAACCCCTATTATTGAAGATGTGAAGGATTTTCGCGCTAAACCAGACGATTAAAGAATCTCCTCCTGTGGATTATTTCGTGTTAATATATCATGCTAATACAAATACTTTTTCCTCTAAACAAATTGCAAAAACAGTTAATAAGCAGCACGCTAATTATATACCTTTGATGCAATTAATTACCACCGATCGCCTCAATCACCACGAAAACAAAAGAACCCTTTAAATTCCCGATTTACCCCTCCGTCTCCATTAATACACACTCTGCTTTTTTTTTAGATCTCTCTCTCTCAGCACAAAGCAATCACAAATCAAAGCTCTCAGAGATCCAACAATGGGATCTCTTCCACCGCCATCTCTAGATTTGTCATCAATCGATCACAATTCCCTCAAAAATGGCGGATCCAGCCACCAAGAGATCTCCCGTGATAATCTCCTCAACCTCTTCACATCTCAGCAAGATCTTCTCAATCACTTCTTCAAACATCTCGATCTCTCTCAAACCCTAGATTTCTCACGCATTCTCCTTTCCACCACCGGCACCGTTTTCTTCACCGGCGTCGGTAAATCCGCTTTCGTAGCTAACAAGGTTTCACAGACGCTCGTTTCTCTCAGCTTCCGTTCCTCTTTCCTCTCCCCTCTCGATGCGCTTCACGGCGACATTGGCGCTCTTTCTCCACGAGATGTTCTCGTTTTCTTCAGCAAATCTGGCGCCACCGAGGAGCTTCTCCGTCTTGTCCCTTGCGCTAGAGCTAAAGGAGCGTTTCTGGTGTCTCTTACCTCTGTTTCTGGGAATCCGCTCGCTGGAGTTTGTGATATGAATGTGCATTTGCCGCTTCAGAGAGAATTGTGTCCGTTTAATCTCGCTCCGGTGACTTCTACGGCGATTCAGATGGTGTTTGGTGATACAATCGCCGTTGCTCTCATGGCGGCTAGAAATCTTTCCAAGGAAGAGTATGCAGCTAATCATCCCGCCGGTAGAATCGGCAAGAGCTTAATCTTCAAGGTCTGTTCTCGAAATTGCTCGACTTTGGAATTTCAATTTCCTAATGTTCTGATTTGGCTATACTATACATAAGTTTAAGAACCAGTAGGATTGATAAATACAACAATGGGGATGAATCTATTTGACTGTATTTTGTAGGTGAAAGATGTTATGAAAAAGCAAGAAGAGCTTCCTGTGTGCAAAGAAGGAGACTTGATAATGGATCAATTAGTGGAGCTAACCAGCAAAGGATGTGGATGTTTGCTTGTGGTTGATGAACATTATCGCTTGATCGGTACATTCACAGATGGAGATCTTCGTCGGACTCTCAAGGCTAGTGGAGAAGCAATCTTCAAGCTCAGTGTTGGAGAAATGTGCAACAGGTGAGAAAAAACTCTGTTTTTAGATCCTATAAACATTGGTTGGTATATGTTGAAATCTTTATCTTGAACCTTATGTTGAATCAGGAAGCCGAGGACAATTGGACCAGAAACAATGGCAGTTGAAGCAATGAAGAAAATGGAATCACCGCCATCGCCTGTACAATTTCTACCGGTGGTCAATGAAGACAACACCTTGATTGGAATTGTAACATTGCATGGTCTAGTTTCAGCTGGTCTCTGAACACGAAGGTGCCTCTATATCGAGTTTTATATAGTTGATTCTTTTACAGAAACCCATATCAAGAATATTGGTGTAATTTGATTGATATTCACAGCCAGTGAATTGTATTGTGTCTAGTAGTACTTCATGTATTGTCCATCGTTTACTCAAAGATATGTATAGAGTATAAGAAGATTTCTTGTATCTTTGTTCTGCCTTACTTTCATTTTCTTCTACTCTTGCTTTCATTTTTGCCTTAAAGAAAGCTACCTGCAACATCTTTCTTAGTGTCACCACTCATAGCACCATTTTGATGGGACCATATATAGAAAAAGAAAATGCAGTTTTTGCTTTTGATTGAATAAACTTTGGCTGAAGAAGCTGAAACAATGCAGTTTTTGCTCAGTGTAGTTACTGCTGGATATTTGATTCTAACAATTCTTCTTTATTTCAGTGGTGACATAGAAAAACACAGTTACATCATATTAGCTTTCCATTTTCATTTGTCACAATGAACAGAAGAAAAGCGGTTCTATATGTAAAAGAATCAGATTCTATTGCATTTAACGATCAATAATAAGTAAAACATAAAGAGAACTTGAGTTGCTAGTGAGAAGAAAGATAAAGAGATACATAGAAAACAAAGATACAAGATTTAAAAACAATTTCTTTTAAATTCTCTATGCAGTTGACACTGCGTTGTTACTGTTGTTGTTGCTGCTGCTTTCATCATTTTGTTCGTTCTCACCGGACATTTCCTCGAGAGACTTGCCTTTAGATTCAGGAACCAACAGTGTAAAAACCATCCCCAAAAGATTAACCACACCCAAAACAATGAGCGAGTTCTTGACTCCAATGCCTGGAGGATATCCATGCTCTGTCTTGGTCTTGTCAGGACTTTGTGCTAAGTACAAGAACCCAAACGCACCAACCATTGCTCCCAACTTTCCAGAAGCCGCGGAAATTCCATGACAGGTTGATCTAAACCTAGCCGGGAAAATCTCAGCGGGCACAACGAAAGTTGTTGCATTGGGTCCAAAGTTGGCGAAGAAGAATGTTAGAGAGTACATAGCCACGAATCCGATTCTGTTCTCCTTGTGAGTCCAATGGTCGTAAGGAATGGCGAGAGCGAACATAAAGACGGTCATGAAGAAGAAACCCATCATCTGTATCGCAAATCTACCTATGACGTCGATGAAGGCCACTGTGAACCAGTAACCGGGTACCGTGCTGCACAAGGCGATTAGGGTTTGCGCACGTGCAATCTTGAAAACCTCTTGAATCGCGTTCATGGTCTGGGCCGGAGGAATCCATCCGATCGCGCTGAAAATATCTTTCTGGAAAAGGTTCTGACTGTAGAAGGCGATGTCGAGTAGGAACCATGTGCTTGTAGTTCCGAGCAAATGAAGGCCATGACGTTTCATGAATTCCTTGGAAAACAAGCCAAAGGAATTGGACTTATCTTCACTTCTCTGCTGCTCTGCTTCGATCTCCACTTGCAAAACCTTAGACATGTTTGAAGCCGCTAGTTTCGCGTCCTTGGCCACAAGAGCCGTGTACCGGGCGGTCTCAGGCATCTTCGACCTCGAGTAATACGTCATTGCGGCAGGCAAAGCACCCACCATGAGAATGATCCGCCACACGTAATCCGCTTGGGGAACTGTGGATGCCAAGGCATCAACTTTATAGATAGGAGCCGGAAACTTAGCCTCGAAAGCGGCAGCCACGATGATGGCAAAAATACCCCCCGTCAAGATTCCAAACCCTTGCATAGCAAAAACCGCTGCTATAAACGCACCGCGGGTCTTTTTATTGGCGTATTCAGACATAATCGTGGCAGATAACGGATAATCACCTCCTATGCCAAAACCAAGCCAGAACCGGAAGAAACAGAGCGTAGTCATCACCGTTTTCGGGTCACTCCCAAAGGATAGACCCGAGGCGATGGAACAAAGGACCATGACCATGAGGGTCATACCGTAAACTTTTTTCCTCCCAAGCTTGTCGCCGAGCCAGCCAAAGAAGAGCTGGCCGGCGAGTGTACCGCAGAAGGCGACGCCATTAACAGCGGCCGAGACGTTTGGAGGCAGCGTTCCTGGCTTCTCCGCACCGTCCACGTGGTAGTAAATGCGGCCAAGAAGCTTAGTGACGAGGGAGATACAAAAAAGGTCGTAAGCGTCGGTGAAGAATCCCATTCCGGCGATGATAATCGCAGTGAAATGGTACCACTGTGTTTTGGCGACGTCGAGTGCGTTTAGCACGTTTAGTTGATCTCCTGCCATTGCTCTCTTTCTCTTTTCCTCTGCGTTAATATTAAAAACACACACATTCAGTATCAAATTCATATACTGTATATATAACCTGGTTTCAGACACGTTTTATTGGTACAAAATAAATTGATAAAATTTTAATCCATAAGCATCAAAAAGGTTTTAAAATTCGTCAAATTCATAAGTTTTTAATCTCTTTTTGGCTTAAGTATTTGTAAAGGTTGACTTGTAAGTAACGCGTGGAACTGGAAAACGGGACACGAAGTAAGATGGTGAGGCACACCAACAAAAGATTTGATCATTCCATAATATCCAGTTCAATGACAGTCAGAATTTTCCTTTAAATCACAACATATTTCGAACCACTTTTTTTTTTGTGATTTCAGAATTTGTGCCACTTTCTTTAAACTTAATGTGCCAAAATCAACTGATCCAAGAAAGAATGTTATAAACAAATTAAGTTTCAATCTCAGAACTTCAACAACGACAAAGGCTGTATAATCATAGTTGCTGAACAATTTTGTAAAAGACGATTTGATTTTTAGCTTCCAAATAGACGATTTCGTCTATCAAAACATTGATCAGCTATCATAGAAAATGTTTCTTACGAAACTACTCTATTTAATAGACATAACACAAACACATGCTTCACACACAAAAACTATATATTTAATAAACAACAACAATAACCAAACGCTTGCATAACCTCATTTCTCATTCACACAACAAATCATAAAAGTTAAAAAAGATTCATAAACACGTAATTACTCAAGAAGAAATTAACTTACAGAAAGAGTATTTTATTTTGCTTACTTTCTCGCAAACAATCTCTCCAAATGTGGGATTGTCTTAAAGAAAGAAATAAAGAGAAGAGTATTAGTTTGTTTGTTGTTTGTTCAGAAACTGTAAGAGAGAAAGGAAGAAGAAAATGTGTTGTGAAATGAAAGAGAGGCAGCGTCGGGAACGGCTACTTATACGTGATCATATTTCTGTTTTTGATTTGACATATTCTTGTGGTATATTCTTCTGACAACGACATCGTTTTTATTTCTTCTATTTGACTACTTCTTCTCCACCTTTTTTTACTTCTTTTAGGAGACACTATTGGTTCTGTTTTGCGGTTAAAATTTTTTGTTTTGGAAATTGTTTTACTGTCTGTTCGAGTTTTTAGAACTCACGCGGTTAAAAAAAAAGTCGTTTTAAGTAATAGTTTTCGTATATTCTTTGGGGGGGAAATAATATTCACACACATGATGAGCTGTTATATATTTTCTTTTTGGTAATTAATCCGAAATTAGTGCAGAATTTGTAAGAGAAGACAAACGTAAAACAGTCAAGATATTATTTTGGCCATAAATAGTAGAAATTCGGAAATTGATTCGATTTATATTAGTCTTCTTCGTTTCCCTATATACGTACATTAATTTGCATAAACATAATAACACATTGTATTTCACTAACAAAAAAAATATACAGTATATTCTATTTCCCATAAGTATTTCTAAATATAGTAAAATTAATTTTATAAAATAAAGAAAAAATTATAATAAAAATAAATTGTAATTATCATGAAATTATAAAATGAAAAATGAGGAGAGAAAAAGTAATACAATAAAAAATGAGGAGACAAAAAGAGACGAAAATCAAAACAAATTAACGCGAAACCAGAGAAAGTGATTAGCTCATAGTGTAGCAATGTCATGTATATATCACAAAAGTAAAAAAGAAAAATAACAAATTTAAAAAAATCAGTATTACAATATTTTTGTTTCATTGATTATACTTTTAGGGCCTGACTGGTTTAAACGCAGAGGTTGCGGTTACGGTTGCGGAAGTTTGCGGAAGCGGGCGGTTGCGGTTTCAAGCGTTACCAAGCGTTTTGAACGACTGGTTTAGCATTTGAAAATGGATGCGTTTGCGGAAGTTTTATGACTGGTAAACCAGCAGGTGCGGTAGCAGTTAAATTAAAAAATGACAAAAAAGTAAAAAATATTACAAAAAAAAAAACACCAATATAATTATGATAATATTAGAAAAATTGAACATGCTTAATAATTAAAACCATAAATAAAGTACTATATAATTATTTAAAAATAAAGAAATTTTGTAATAAGATAGTACTTTATGCTGGGTTAACACCAAAAATTGCATCAAGTAATGGGACAAACTGTAAATAACGTTGAATTCAATCAAAAAACAAGTGATTTTCTATTTGAAAAAACAAATCGAAACATATATTCAATCAAAAAGCAAAACAATACATAATGAAAAGAAAAAAAGATGCCATGAAAAATATTCAAAGAGTTACACATGAGGTGATGAATGAATAAAAGGATATATGATACTTACGTTTGATTCTTGATTTTCGTCAGTTTGGGTGGAAGACCTTGAGAAAATAAGGTTTTAGAATATTGATTAGGGTTTCTGATTAATATATTTTATAATAATTATAAGTAAACGTTTGATTTTTTTTTTTTAAAAATTCAACCGCTACCGTCCGCAACCGCAAACGCTTGCGGGAAGGAGCTTCTGAAATTCAGCAATTTCGAGCGGTTTGAAGCGTTACAGAACGGTTTCTATGATTGGTACCAACCACTAACAATCGCAACCAACCGCTAACAACCGCTAGGAGGGTGCTAGCGGAAGAACCAATCAAGCCCTTATATGGTTAAGGAAAATAGCGGGAGCCAACGTTTTAGAATCGGTTTGAATGACGTGGCAAATATGGGCCCACAGCTATAGATTGCCTTCTTCTTCTTCAACCTCTTGTCCCTTAAATAAGCTCTAAACCCTAATTTATTATAGCCGTTACGCACTCTCACTTCCCTAATCTCTCTTTCTACAATGAGCTCGTCGTCTAAAATCGAATCAGAGAAGCCAGTTATGGTGTCGGAGTCACTGTTTTCTACTAAGACTCCTAACAAAACCGTTAAAAGGCAGATCTTTTCTTCGTCCCCAAAACCTGAATTTGTTGTAAAATTACCTGAAAGGTGAGTTTAATTGATTGATTTGTTCATTCACTGTTCTCAAATTTGGACTCTTGTTTTTTTCAATTTTATTGATTTTTTTTTTTTGGCATTACAGGTTCGAGATTTTGGAGGAGTTTTTCAATGGGTTGGATACTGCAATTAGGTTACTTAAATTAAAGGGTTCGCCAACGACATACGCTAATATATGTCCCAAGATCGAGTATCTTACTAATCGGTAAAGTTATTGATTTTATTATAGCTTCTTCTTTTTTTGGTTTGTAGAACATCAATTTAACAGATTCTGGTGAATCTTGAGAGTTTTAAAGGATTGAACTTTTGATGCATATGACCAATCTAATGTGTGTGTGTGTGTTGTTTGATTTTATATGCTCAATGTTGTTTGGGTCTACAGGATCTTCTCGTATGATCATTTGGCTCAGATGAAGCATATTTATCCGGAAGCCATTGAACTAAAGAGAGTTTTGAAGTATGTTGAAGACACTTGTTGTATGAAACCCAGTCTTCATATTAGCTTAAACACCGATGCAATTGTACTTGACGATACAATTTGTGGAACTAAATACATGGAACTTAGGAAGGTTTTCCACTCAAAGCTTGTAGATTTTTACAAAGCTCATCCTAAGGTACATTTTGGGCTTATTATATAGTTGTAGATTTTTGAGAGATGCTTTTATATCTGATTGATGTTCCATCTTTTTGTTATCTGTATTCAGGACGAAGTTCCGAAAGAACTGCTTCCTGAACCGTTCAATTCCCCAAAAAGGGATAGTTATTCAGGTATAGTAAGTGTAGGCTTAGGAGAACCTAAACTTGAAGTTGGAAGGTTTGATGTTCATATGGAGGAGATAGAGCAAGAAGAACAAGATGCTAACAAAGCAATGCCAGATTCTACTTTGTCACACATAGAATCCAGAATAGTTGAAATCCCAGTCAATGATTCATCTACTCCCTCCAAAGACTTATCCACACCAATCCGTCTCATGAGTGCTACACCGACGTTGCAGCTATCTAAAAGATGTATTGAGTTGACTCCAGAGGGTGGTGATGATAACTCTGTTAGATCAACAAATAGTCTGGCAAGGGGTCCATCTCGCTGTCTGAATTTTGATACTCTTGAGGAAGATGCAATTGTGAAAGATGACATTGGTAACGAATCTGCTGATGAAGGAGATGGCCTTCTTCAGTCAGTAAAGGGTTCATCTCGCAGTTTGAATTTTGAAACTCTTGAGGAAGATACAATTGTGAAAGATGACATCAGTAACGAATCTGGTGATGAAAAAATCAACTATGAAGCAGATAATGATGATAGCCTTCTTCAGTCAGTAAGTGATGCTTTCCTTTGCAACCATTTTGCTTTCACATTGTTTCCGGGGTTAAATTGTTTAAAGGGATTGATTCATTTTAAGTTGCAAACCATGTTGAAACAGCCATCCGTACTTACCCGAGAAGAGAGACCAAAGACTGAACTCGAGCAGCACAAATTGCCACAGCTTGTTGATTTGATTCATAGAGTTTTTCACTCAACAAATCGGACAGTCATCACGAAGGAGGAGCTTCTTCACAAGATTATTGCAAACCAAATCAATATAACCGATAGAAGTAGGGAAAGTTAATATCGAATGTTTGATAATATATTCCCTGCCTCTCTTTCCTTCACAGGCTCACAGATTCTTTCTTGTTTGCATTCCCAGGGGAAGTGGAGGAACAGTTAAGTCTGATGTTGCAATTAGTCCCGGATTGGATCTCTGAAACAAAAGCATCTTCTGGGGATCTTCTTGTTAGGTGAGTACTATGTTCCACCAACAATGATATGATTTTCTTGATTTGGCCCTAAGTTTCACTAATGAAAGAAAAAGCAATCTGTATTGAAAACATCTATTTGCTTCCTCTTGAGGCTCTAATATTTGTCTATCTTTTGCTTTTTGCAGCATCAATAAAATGTCGGCTGCCGAAACAGTACGTGCAAAACTTGAAGAAGCAACTTCACAGGACATTTCACTTGTCTACTGAAAAACCATAAAATTCAGGACATTTCACTTGTCTACTGAATTTATTGTGTGTTTCATCCTCTTCACAAATTCAATTATCATTATTCTTCACAAATAGCTTCTTTCTAAGCTGGTCCAACTTATAAACTTGTAATATTCTTTTCAAACATATTCGATAATGAATATCAGGAGACAAAACATCATTTGATGATTATCAATTCTACTATATGCAGAAGAACTGTATTTGTTGTTAACTGTGGATATTAATTTAAGAGGCTCTTGCTAAAGAAGAGAGTGTGTGAGACTCACACTGAGAAAAGAGGGTTTGTCAAAGGATCAAGATTCGTTAGATCTTCTTCGAATTGACAAATTTTCTGAGACTAAATTTGAATATATTAGTACTAAAGCAAAGGGAAACACAGTTATCACTCTCCAATCATATGACATCTTAGAAGATAGATGTTTGAATGCAAAAGTAATGGACCATACTCTTTCGAAAGAAAAGATTCTAGCTCATCTTAAATGGATTGTTGAAAGTTTTAAACAGTTGAAACCGAAAAGCATATCCAAAAAAAAAAAAAAAAGATAGTGGTTGTTCTTTCTTTCTATATTACTCTAGGAAAGTATTTGTCCTTTGCAATGAAGTTAAAAGTTGTTAATATCAAACCACAGATTATATTAGTTTTAGTAACTAAAAAAACAATAATTCTGTTAGTCTTGAATGATTAGATTATAGTGTTTAGTTCATAAATGGTTATGAAATTAGTTCATAATACGTTATTCTTCTACAATCTACAGTCACAATATATACACAAAAGAGAACTCTTTGAGATTTTCTCATGTGAACCCTCCTTTAAGAGCTTTGCTTGCTCTCTGAATCGCTCTTGCGACTCTCCATATCTCGTGCTCAATTACTCCCTCTGATGCGTTTATCGCAATCGCATCTGCTATTCCCGGGAAAAATCCCAGCTTGCTCTCTGGTTCAGCCGCTGGTCCATACACCTATGCATAAAACACAAACAAGGTCACATGAGGTTTGGAAAATTGGTGAAATCTGATTGAAAGAAGCTAAAATGTTTTAAATTTACTCACAAGATGCTTGAACCATTCCTTCCCTTTGATCCCTTCTGCATCCAAAAACCCTCTTTCTACAAGCATCAACCTGTCATTTAGCTCTCTTCTCTTCGCCGCTGCTGCAACATCATCTTTGCTATATGATTTCTCCTTTAATTTCTGTAAATCAACCACCAAAAACATGTATAGGTGAAACAAAGAAGAGAAAGATTAAGCTTATACGTTAATTAGCATAACCACTAGACACCTTTGCTTCATCTGCGGCTTCTTTTGCAACCAAAGAGAACTCTTGTATCGCCATGCTCAAGGGATTAACAGAGACTTTCCCTTCTAAGAGCTTGCTCAGAGTATCTCTATGTACCTGAATCATTACACAAAACATAGACTCAGTTTCCTTCTATCTTACGTATAAGGAGAGTAAATAGAAGAATGTACCTGCAATTGTTCTGCATAAGAGATGTAATCGAATGGTATCAGTGGCTCATCAGCCAAGATAATTCCTAAAAGTCCCCAAATTCCAGCCACTGAAAATATATAGAAAGCAAAGAAGAGAGTTAATTCTCTTCATATCATCTATGAAAAACAGAACAAAGAACTAAAAACTAATAGTAGATCAAAAGAGAGAGAAGTAAAAGCTTTACTAGCAACATGGCGGTGAAACAATGGATCGGCATTGTGGATCATCCAATCATAGGAGTCAAATGCGGTGTGATAGACAGGATAATCTGAAAAACTCACAAGATAAAAATACATAATATTATTGACATTACTTGCACTAGAACATCACATTCTGATTTCTGAACATAACATTTTTCAGGTAGTCGGAATATTTACCTGCTCCATAGTACATGTCTATAGACGGTATCCCGGCATGGTGAAGAAAACCGGAAAAATCAGAATCAACTCTACTTAGCCTCTGTATCTGCAGTCCATTAAACCATACGTTGTTTACAAAACTTATAATCTAAGAAAGTAACAAAAATACAAGACAGAGTCTACTCACAATGTTGTTCTGAGACTTGAAAGTCTCTTCCACTGTCAAGCCTACTGCATCAGGATCCTGAACCTGACCACACAAAAATGAATACCAGAGACTAAGACATTTCTGGACGAGTAAACAAATGCTTGAGAATACCCCCGTTGTTAGTATCATTACCAGCTTTAAGACATCTACAAGAAGACCGTCTAATTGAGGAGTTGCACCAGCAAAAAAACCAGAGCCTTGGACCGCACAATCTACATTAAGATAAGCCACAGCACTTGCACCTAAGTTAAGAACATTTTCTTCAACCCATTCAGTTGATCCAATCTATAAAACATACAAAAAGAGAACAATAGTGGTTTAGTGAAGCCATCATATAGATTCAACTTTTCGAAGTTACAGATTACTAACCATTCCGAATTCTTCTGCATCCCAACTACAAAGGAGAATGGTCCTACGTGGTCTCCAACCAGAATTAAGCAACATCGCGAATCGTCGGCTAATGTCAAGTAATGCAGAAGTTCCACTGTTTGGATCAACAGCTCCATATGTCCATGCGTCTCTATGGTTCCCAAGAATCACATACCGATCCGCTTCTTCACTTCCTCTTATTGTAACCACAACATTGTGAATTTTCTTCATTTTCATCTCCCCCTAAAGTTTAAAAGAAGCAATAACTTCATATTGAGCTCAAAATTCCCACTTTTCAACTACAATCAAATTCCCAAAAAAAACTAACTTTCAAAAACGTTTTAACGGAAATTAATCACATAATTAAGAAATATAACGGAAAATTACAAAAGTCAAACCAAGAAAACATAACGGAAATGCGAAATTTCAGTTAACCTGAAACGTCATGTTAATAACCGTCCGTCCAGGGCCAACCCGTTGACCCGATCCGACCCGACCCGAATTCCGCCACTCCAACGGAGCTCTAGCACCGCCAAGAGAAGCCAAAATGATCTCAGCATTACGAAGAGACAAAGGCAAAGATGGAATCTTGGGGAATCTCCGAGTGACCAATTCATCTTCCAAGCTCAGTTTTTCTCCTCCGACAACTCCGGGCCAACCCGGACTAACCGGATCTCCGATTCCTCTCATAACCGTACCTCTCTCAATCCCGCCAAATCCGCCACCGTCATTCTCGGCGTATATTAGCACTCCCAGCGCACCTTTAGCCTCTGCTATCTTAACAATTCCTCCTCTTCCCAAGATTTCACCTTTCCTCGCTAAAACCACACACCCTTTAACGCTCACACCAATCGACTCAAGCGCACGATAGTCTCTCTCCTCGCCGTGATTCACAAAAACCACGTTACCCTGCGCCGACCCAGATGGAGAATAAGCGTGGTAAGGCCTAACGACCGGAGAGGAGGAGGAAGAATCTCCGGGAACGTCGTTTAAGTCAAACTCAAGAGTTGTCGTGTTGCTGAAACGCGCCGTGACGGAGATGTGCGTAGGATAAGATAAGAGAGCTTCGTATTCGGCGACATGGGTCTCAAGTCCGAGGCTTTTGAAATGGCTTTGGACGTAGTTGAGAGTTTCTAAAGAGGGTTTAGTTCCGGCGAGGTGAGGATGACGGGTCAATTCTCGGAGGTAAGAGGAGATGGTGGCGTTTGAAGCAGAGGAGAGGAAGAGGCGGTGGAGACGGAGGGCATTATGGGAATTTCGAGAAAATAGAAGAGAATGAGTAACGGCGTCTGGGTGATGGAGAGTGTAGAAAGTGGCGACGAAAAGAACGATGACGAAGAGGAAAGTACAGAGCGGCGGCGGTTGTCGGAAAGGGAATATAGAGATTCCGGCGACGGCGGGTCTGGTGGTGAGAGGCTGTGACATTGGAGAGAGAGAGAGAGAGAGAGAGAGTAAATTGTTTAAGTAAGTATAGTGGCTGAGCCAAAGTATTTATTATGAATCATCCATCTTCTGTCTCTTTTTTATGTTTTTGTCTTCTTCGTCTTTATGAGTATCTTTGTCTTGGTCAAAACTCTGTTTATTTAATCTTCATTTCATCAACCTCCGAGAAAGAAAGAAGAAAAAGACTAATTCTTTGTGTAATTACGAGAAATCAAACTAGTAGAATTTTAACAGAGTGATCAATCTAGGAAACTAAAATTTTAAAATCTTTTTCCTCCACTATATTACTTGAGCTTAAATGCTAGACATTATTATTAGAGAGTAGTGGCGACCAGTCGAATGATGAAAAGCTGAGAGAACCAAAAAAAAAAAAGAGTGTATTGTTTGATTTAGTAGTAGTGGGTGGCCAAAATACTATTTTTCATCGTTTAAGTATCATTTTCAGTTTCTGTTAACTCATTTTTATATTATTACTCGTGATGTATCATGTATCGGGTCGTATTTGACATATTCCATTTTGATTTATCAAACAATTAAACGATAGCATATTTCTCGTGATATTCTCCATTGTGATTATCATATGTTTTCCCTCAAATTTTCTACTGTCCTTATCATTAATTATTTAAAGTGAGGGCAACATTGAAGGACAAGAGGAGGCACGAGACTGAGAACTGTGTTGGAACCTTGAGATCAATAATTTTATCAATCTCTGTAATTGTAAATGCGTTAATGAACATTGTTTCATGGAGCATCCTCCAAACATGAATGCATTGATGAACTTGTTTCGTTTTGCATGATGTCCACGTATCTATTTTTTGAAGAAAAATAAAATGGGATTTACATTAACTAAAAATTATAGATTGAAAACAAAATAAAAAAACTTGCAACTATTTGAACAAATGATGAGCACGGAATAAAAATGATAACCATGAAAAGCTTTTGTCTTTATGCATTTGATTCATTTGGTCGGACCTATTGTCTTTATGCATACATACATAATACATTATAATCCACGCCGAATTGACTAGAAAAGGAAAAAAAAAAAACTTTATAAGAAAATGGAATTATCTCTAACTAGTATTTTTTATTATTCAGTATAGATTTTTTTTGTCGCCTAATTTAATTTAGACTTATAGACTATAATTCAATTCAATTGACCCAAATACAAATTTTGGTTCGTCAGTTTTGGTTCCTTCTATGTTTTATGGACAAAGTTTACTTTCGCAGGATTATCTAAGTAACCCCATCCATAAGATTATTTAACATCTAGGTAGTCGTCGACATGCTCTAGATATTTTACTAAGAAAATAAGATGTTTAAAATTTTAATGTACTTCTTCTAAAAGTGTGGGAATTTGATCGAATGATTGAGGTAATTATAGAAATCTGACAGCACTATCGTGAGAGATAGGGAGGACAAATCTAAGTGGGTCCTTCAACATATCTTTGTAGTGGACCTTCTTAAATATAATCCGAGTCATCATTCGGACAAGAAAATTCTAGGGACATTGGAAGTGTTGGGTTTAGACAATAGACTTCTATAAATCTGGTAGATAAAAGTTGGCTCCGAATGGAGAAAGCGTATCGAGCGGAGCGGATCAAGCGGTACAAGCATATCAAGCAGAATAAAAGTGGATCAAGTAGATCTAGCGGTACAAGTGCAGATCAAGCGGTTCGAACACTTCAAAATATGTGTTGAATGGTGAAAATAGATCAGACAGTACAGATGAAATAATTATATTATAAAAAATATTAATTTCAAAAAAATGTTTTACATACACTATACATACTAAATAATTATATTACAATAACTTTACAATACTTTTTCATATTCTTGAAGATGTATTTTAAAATATCTATTAAGTATTAAGTATTTATAAGTATCATGATATTTTTTATTATTCTTTCTATAAATAACTAATATTTCTGGATATATAATTCTATTTCGGATATTCTTGGGTATCCGAAATATTTCGGTTTCGATTCTTTTGGTTCTAAAATTTAGTATCTATTCGGGTGTTTTCAAATTTTTGGTTCGGTTTGGTTTGGTTCTTTTTGCTTCGGTTCCGATTCGGTACATTCAGTTCGGGTTAATTTGTCCAGGCCTATATATAATACTTGGAGAGAGACTTGATCCAAATATTTCTCAAATTTTATAAAGTAACTATAGTGTTTAAGAAGATATTTATAAGATTTTACAAGACATTTATAGAGTTTTACAATGTATTTATAAGATATTAATTACTAAGATATTTATAAGGTTTTACACATGTATAAAAATTGTTTGTATATATATATTTTTAAAGATTTTAGAGATGAGACATTTTTAAAAAGTAATATTAGAAAATAGGCATTTTGAAATTGTCCCTAAATTAAATTATAGAATTAGATTAGAATTTGCTTCTTAGTTTAGAAGTATTAATTTATAAGTAAAAGAAATGTAGTTATTCATACAATTTTAAGTGTTTTTCCAAAAATTTAACATTAAAATAATATTAAATAGTTGTAGTTGTGGTCCGAACACACCTTATTATTGGCGTTTCACGGATCATGTACAGATCTTCAAATTTGTTCACAAACTTTGAACCACAAGTGGTTCAACATTTCTCTTTAATATTTTAATGAAGAACCACTTTGGTTTTTAATTATCGTTGAATGGAAGCATAATGCGTTTCATCCGTTCTGAGTGTACCATCTGTCTTTTAAACGCTACTCCATTCAAGCCCGTTATCAAAAAAAATCTGGTAGGCAACAAAAAAAAACTACCTCAAATTTGTTTCTTTGTTCAATCAAAATCCATACAAAACTATTAAAATTATTAGCAAATATTATTTTTATAATACTTCCAAACTCTTGCAACACTCTAGCAGATTTTTTAAAGTATAATGTCTTACTCATCACCAATTGAGTGAACTTCTTGTAAAAAAAATTGAAACATCCAAACAAAGTTTTGTAAAGTATCCGAATCAATTGAGTAGACTTTACTATAGAGGTCTTGAAACAATTAAGCATACTTAGTAAAAGTTGGTGTTGTCCTCTTAAATAATTGAGCACTCTTCATGAGATGTATGCTCTGAAGAAGCACTTGCTTAGAAGTGCATCTTTTAAAGTGATGTTTTAATTTTGCAGTTCTCTGCTTACAAGTGTACAAAGGAAAAAAAAAAAGAATTCAAATATAATAAATTAATAACTAGTGGACATAAAATTATGGGTTGGAATCTTGGAAGCTAACAATTTAGCGAGGAGAGTAGAGGGCTAATGTTTTGGGCCAAAAAATTCTAAAAGCCCAAGAGACGAAAAACAAATGTTCAAAGCTAAACAATGTACTGAAAAAAAGAGAGTAAATGGAATGGGCCTCTAGTTGCAAATGCTTTATTATGTTTCTCACTTTCTCTGACCAACCAAAGTAAAAGAAGCCATTTGCATAATTGCATTTATACTAAGACAAGAAAAAAAACCAATTTTTGATGAAAAAAAAAAAAAAAGAAAAAAAACCAATTTTCTGCATCAAACGGTAGCAGAAAGAGCAGCTTAATAGCAAATCATCCGGAAGGGACGGATTTGGGGTCGGTTGCGGCGTGAGTAAGAGCACCTGAAGCGAGAGTTGCTCCGTAGACATCATCTTGTTCTCTGTGGACGACATTACAGGAGCTTGATTAGTGAACTACTACTGCAGATAACAAATGCAGAGGAGAATTTAATATTCATTTAGGGACTTCAACTTTGACCACCAGAGTCAACTTTACTATTGAGCGGGAGAATATAGTCCACAAAATTGAAAGAGGACTAATTCAATTGTGGGCTCAATTTAATATTTTAGAGATAGTAACACAGAATCTTTTATTTTAAGGTCTTTTGATTGAGAAACCTTAAATTAACATGACCACAATCTCATTTCTTAATTTTCATTTTTCTTTCCTTTTGTATTTAATTTTTTCTTTATTATTTTTAATTTTTTCTAAAACTATTTAATGATCTTTGAAAAATAATCACGTGTTATAACCAACTCTATTTAATTTCTGTCACACTTAAAATTTAAAAGACTGACACCAAATCCATGTGAGCCAAAAATACAATAAACCAATGAAAAATATATCTTACCCAATTGACAAATGTCATGTAAAGTGTTTTTATTTTACCCTTATTTATGTAAAGTGTTTATATATCTTACCCTTATTTATGTAAAGTGTTTTTATTTTTTTCTCTAGCAACCATATTTGTGCCTTTATAAAATAAATACTGAATATATATATATATATATATATATGTATGTTGAAGAAAACAAACCGAATGAATAATCAAAATTACTGAGGTTTGATAAGATGACCAAAACATATTATCAAAGGTGGATTGAAATTTCTGTTTATGATATTGCTTAGTTTTTGAGACTTTTAGTAGTTCAGGTGGGTACATCAGTAGAGTTGGTAAAACATTTTGATTCTAATTAGAAATCAAAACTTGTTAAGGTAGGATTTTAAATTTATAACTATGCCCATATGATTTACTATTTATTAATTGATTTAGCTTTTGCTTTTTCTCCTCAAAAAAGGGGAAATTTATTTCATATGATAATAGCTGGTCTCTGTGGGCACGTAGCCCAAGAACTTTGACATACGCTCCGATAAAGGAGGGAGAGAGACACGAGGAAGAGGAAGAGGAAGAGGAAGATGAGAAGACAATATTATCCTCCTAAATTCTCTCTCTTTTCTCTTCTTCTTTCGTAGGATTATCAACATCTTCCTTTTCTCCCTCCGGAAAATCCCGCCGTTTCTTACATTTTCCTCTGTTTTTTTCCCGGGAAACAGAAGGAAAATTTCATTTTTTTTCTTTTTTTTCCCGGAAGGAGAGATCTTTGTGAATTAGGTAGCTGCCCACATCTTTTAAGTCTTGTCTCGAGGTTTAAAGATTATATTTTTTCTTGAAATTATACCTTTTTTCTTGCTTTGTTTTAACGGCCTGGTTACAGGGCTTCATTGTTGTGGTTAATTCAATTGGAGAATGCAACAAAGGTTACTGCTTTTATTAGATTCTAAAGCTAGGGTTTTTGGGAACGTGCTTAATCTGTCTCTGTCTCAGCATTTGAGATTGGTTTTTTTGGGTATAACCTATTATGGATTCAGAATTGAGATTTCCTTCAAGAGATGTTGTGAATTGCTGTGAATTTGGTTGTGATTATTCACTTGGGGCATGTTCTTCAGATCCTTGGGCTAGGACGGTGAAAAGAAAGTTCAACGAATTCAAAGAAGGGAACATTATGTTGTTACGAGGTTCTTCTGATTCATCTTCAAACGCTAAGATACTAGTTGAGAATGAATGTGCAGCTTTACTTGAGGCTCTTTCTAGCCAAAGGAAAACAGTTAAAGATCTTCATTTAGAGCTTGAAGAGGAGAGAAATGCTGCTGCATCTGCAGCGAATGAGACTATGTCGATGATACTTAGGTTGCAGAGAGAAAAGGCTGAGATTCAGATGGAAGCTCGGCAATTCAAAGTGTTTGCTGAGGAGAAAATGACGCATGACCAAGAAAAGCTCTCGGTTTTGGAGAATTTGTTGTATGAGAAAGAACAAGCTATTGAGGCCTTGACTTATGAGGTCGAAGCATACAAGCATAGATTGTTGAGCTATGGAGTCTCTGAAGCTGAGATACATGATCAGATACTTGGTTTTGGCAGAGACTCGAGCACGGTTGGTTTTGATGTTTACCCGTGCGAGTATACTTCTTTGCAATGTAGTGTGGATGAGAACCCGTGTGAACCAGATGGTAATGTTGATATTGAAGAAAAGGTGATAGTTGGTCAGTCTCCAAGATGGCCATATTATGATCCCAATTCGCCTTTAGGAACTGCAAAAGATATAAAGGGGACATCTTTCGCAGACTCTCCTATGTCTAGTAGTAGCGACAGAGTTTATACTATCGACTCAATCCATGTGGGAGTTTCTGAAGTTAAGATTGACGACGAGCCTAATAAGATGAGTAAGGGAAAGTTAAATGGTGATCTCTGGAACTCTCCGAGATACCAAGAACCGTTCACGACTCAGCAAGGAGTTAACGAGCCAGATATAGAGAAGCTTTACACAAGGCTTCAAGCACTTGAAGCAGACAGGGAATCGTTGAGACAGATCATTGTGTCGATGCGGACAGACAAAGCTCAGTTGGTGTTGCTCAAAGAAATCGCACAGCATTTAACAAAGGAAACTGGCACAACAGGCAGGCGACACCCGGTTAGCAAAATGTCATCTTTTAAAGGATTCTCTGTAGTAACGGTCTTCAAGGTAAATAAATCAAAACAATCTCTCCTATCTAAATCTTACATGTTGCATACTGAAACTCTGTGTAAGCTTGAATTTTGCTTTCCCTTCATTCTCGTGTTTCAGTGGATTGTGTCTTTCGTTTCGTGGAAAAGGAAAGCCAGGCAAAACAAGTAAGGAGATTTACGAATTACAAGTCAAAAAGATTTGCTTTGGGTTTCACTCACATTCTGGCTGGTATTACTACTGTTTTCTGATGAAATCAATTATAAATTGCATTGCAGGTATGTTTATGAATTGTCAGCAAATAATATGGGGATGCTTATGATTCTAGGCGAGGGATCTGGAACTAGGAGATGGAGATGTTTAACGAGTTCACATGTCTAGATTTCCATTTTTTTATGAAGTTTCTTTGGCGTAGTTAGTGCAACACAAATGTACATTGCTCTGCACTTCAATCAATTATGTATGGATGGTTCAGAATCTGGTTGAATATGATAAAAAAATTCCTTTTCTTTTTTTTTTGGCTCTTGCATATCCTCAGGCCAAGATCATAACAGGGTATGAAAAAAACATTTACAATATGGATACGTTTAAAGATAGACGATTCATACCAACGTTTTTGTGCATTGCCATATTACCCTTCACATTACCATTGGGTCTATAACTTGATTTTGGGTACATTCATTTCATACATAATGATGAAAACCTGGAAAGAAAAACAGAGACAGATCACGAGGGAGACAGCGAAACCGTGTAAGACTTGTTGCAATACTTCAAGCTCTTTAGATGGCCTGATTGAAGCTGAGGGCAGATCACTGCTCCGGGAATGTCAGATGCATTGTCGTTTGTTTCTCCTGTGCCTTCTATGACTCGAGACTCCGGGTCTGTCTTCTCAGGGACTTGTGGTAGACCAATGTTTAAATTAAACGAGGTTGGCTCGGTCACAAAGCTGAATCAAACTCATCAAATGTTAGCATTTCCTAACAAAGACTGAAAGTTTTTGGTTTGGAAGAGAAGAGAAGAGATTTTGCATCAACGAACCTGGCTTCAAAGTTTTGTCCATTAGCACCCACATTTGCACATATATTGCTAATAATCCACGGCGGAAGATATTCACCTTTTATCTCAACCATGCAGCAACTTTTATGTTCTGTTCTTACCATCTCAGTGCATTTGATCTGGAGATCAAAGAAAAAATAACCTCAAAGTGTTATCATATAGAATAAGGATGTCACAGCAAGAGAACCACAGAGCAAAGCATTAAATGTGGAATATACCTCAGGAGAAGACAGTGCAGCATTCTGAAATGGCACTGGTGAATATAAAACAGGAACATCTGCGGTAGGAAGAAATTCAAAAGACGACCTACACATGATTGAGAAACAATGGTTATAATCATCATCAAAATTCATTAAGAAGATTTACATGTGCACGATATGTAATTTCTTTTCTAAAAGATGTTTATAATCACCTATAATTTAAGAGAAGATCATACAATCCATGTACGCTCTCATTTCCGACAAAAGCCAAGAAAGATTCTGGAGTATTATCAATGTTTGAGACGGAACGCGAACGACGAATCTGCACACATTACAAGGAGTCAGGAAAAACACACCAATAGTCTCTCGTATAAGCAGGTGCTTCACATGGTTAATAAGTCATAACAGTGAAAGAGTAGACATAAATATGTTTCCTGAATAGATAAGTAAACACGCACAAACCTGGCCAAGGTTATGATTCTCTATCTCTGAGAGTTCAGCAAGATCTTCAACAGTGGTCTGATCCATTTTAGTTTTGCAAAGAGGCATAGAGTAGCTGATGTCCTGTGAAACATAATCAAAGCAAACTTAGTAAAGTACGGATGAGAACGTATTGATAATGTTAGCACAAGTTTGCATAACATAGAGGAGAAGACAATGGATAATTCGATAGTTCTCTCCTGATGTCTCAAGGAATGCAAAACACAAACAATCTACGTAAATAAATAAGGTTAAATGCTTAACAATAGTGAGAGAACATATCTTACAAGATCGTTAAGCATGGCTCTCAATCTTCTAGTTGACTGGGTGATATAGCCATTGCATGAGCGTTTGACACCTCCTGACTCACAGCTTCCAGTGAACATTGCCACAAACTGAGAAGTACAGACTACAAGCCAAATAATGCACAATTAAATTTAGTTTCATTTATAGAGTACAGCATACATGTCATTTACAATACGAGAGATAGAACATGACAAAGAAGCTGTGCATGAAAGTTCACATTTGAATAGCACTAGAGGTTAACTTGACTTTGTTGCATCTTTGCCAAGACAAAAAAAAAAAAGTAAAAGCAAGGTTTATACCAACTTACCAAGTCCTTCTAAATGAAAGTGTTAGTGGTAAGGATATATGTGTCTGTGGAAAAAATTTCCACCTACATATATCTGTATTATAGTAAGTAAGCACTACAAATTTCCATTGCCATTGAAGTTCGTCTTTATTAACGAACTGTGTTATACCCAAAGAAAAGTCACATCCAAACCAGGCGAAGATAATATGAAATTACCATAAAATATTTTGCAGAGATTCTTCCGAAACATGAAATATAGACTTCGAAAAGCATCCTCCCATGCCAATTTTCGATTTTGTAGGAAATCAACTTCACCTAAGATAGCAAAATGAGCTTTATAAAATTCAGAAGGAAGATGACTGATAAATAGGTAAAACTTATGAATTCTCATTAACAAACCTCTGTCTGATCCAGATGCTACCAATGCCGATAAGACAAAAGGTGGCAAGGTAGACTGAGGATAAACCCACGAGTGTAGCGACATAGAATTTAACACTTGGGAAACCACAGCTGATCCAGAACCACTACTGTTATCTTGATTTACCACATTACACGACAGAGACTTCAGCTGTGGCATACCATTGTAGGTACTACCCATGATTGACCTATGTAACCTAGAACATTAGAATGGAAAAAAATAGACTGAATCAAACTTTGGATGCAAAGGAAACCACTAGTCAACAATAAGGTAAAGAAGAGAAGATAAAGGGAATACTTCTGTGTGATTACAAAACATATTTCATCTATCATCATCAATAAGTGGTATGTGTTAACTAATAGGAGATGTCAAGGAGGAATCACTCAGATTCAACTACAGCCATCATATGATTCTATCACACAATGTACAGGAATATCAGAAATAGCTCAACTCACCAACTTAATGGAGAAGAGGAGACAAGTCGAACATAAGTCTTCAAGGAAAGGTCCAGAGGGATCTTTTGCCCAGGAACTTGGAACTCAGACATGAAATTTCCACTTAATGAAGCAGAAGTATCATCTTTCACACTTATGTCGGCAGGATGAACCAGCAATGGTTCACAAGTGGCAAGTCCTTTCAATGCTTTGTTCTGTTGAAAGATGACATAAGTTTCAAAAGGACCAGATACATAACCATCTGAGGGTAGCAAAGACTATCTAGTGAAGCATACCATATCAATATCTGGCAAGCAGGATAATTCTTCACCCCTGGTTGAAAGTTCTGTGACACTGCGAAATATGCTCTGGCTACATCTCTCATTTGTTTGACGAGCTTCAGCCTTAATATCATCATAAACTTCAGTAGAAGCATTATTCTCCTCACTGCTAAGACATTAAAGCATTAACATAAGTAACAGCACATAAAGTCAGCTTACTCCAGATATAAATTGCCTGAGGGGTTTTACCGAATAAGTTGTCTTTTGGTGGCAGCAACATTCGAGAGTAAAGAAACATTGATTAGGCTGCTGGATTGCTTCGCACCATTTTCCTGTGTTAAAGACAGATAAACTAATAAGATAGATGCTTACTAAAGTTATAATTTATTCACAAAATCAAAGGAAACAGTATTAGAATCAGAGAGGTCATGAACCTTAGAGTTTTCTTTGGCAGAGAGCATCCAAGGCCTAGCCTTTTTGACAGGATACAGTTCATCCATACGCATCTCTATGTATTTTGGATTCTTCGAAAGCTCTTGTTTCTTGAGCCCATTATCTTTCTCAGCACTACTGCCAAGATAAATCTAGTAAGAAAAATATAAGTTGGAAAAAACTTGACGACATGATGATTTATATACCTTTTGCAAGGACGCAATGCATCAAAAGCTTCTTTAGCTTGGTCCACAAAAGCAGTCCGTTTCAATTGTTCTCCCTGTTCAGTGAGAAGGGTATTAGAATGAACAATCTTCAGAGATAACTTCCAATAACTCAACGGAAAAAAACATTGCAAGATGAAGAGAAAGAAACAAACTTACTCTCAGTTCAGAAGGCGTCTTCCTCTTAGCTTTTGGCGCAGCTTTGGACCCTCCAGTGGTCTGAAGAGAACTTCTAGGAGCAACTACTTTCACCATTTTCAAATGATACTGTTCGCTTGATCCCACAATACCAAATCTGAGGCACAATTTGGTATTTTATCAACCCATTCAAATTCCATTTACACAGCAAGATCATTTTCAATATTACAAATCAATTCGGTTCAGAAATCAAAAAGTTATCTACACAACCCTAAAGAAAATTACACTACGAACCCTAGAAACTGGTGAATAGCACCGGCGAAGACCTTACAAGCGAAAAATCCAAAATTACAAACATAAATCAGAGATGGAAACATACTCACTACGCTCGATGGTTAATCTCTTAGCGATGTAAAGAGAGAAACCCAGCGATAGCGAGATCGATGTCTCCGATTACGAGCTCGTCGTGGTGTGAATCGCCTCCACGGCGGAGCAGGCTAGGTTTTTTTTCATTATTCTCTCTTTTGTAAATTTTAGGGGAAACGAACAAAAATGGTGGACTGTGAGATTGGAGGGAAGAGGAAAGAGCGTGAAATCGGAAAGCTTTTCAAAAAATTTGGTCAAAATAATTTGGGATTCCCTCCTGTTAATGTTTTCGTAACAGTCAATCTAACGCCGTTACTTTCATAACGTTGACTAGTAAGCCATGGATTGGTTTGAGTTTTCCGGTTTATAAATGTGAAAACCGAACTGAAACAATAAACATTCGGTTTTTTTTTTTTTGTGTTTGGCTAATTTCGGCTTCAATCGGTTCAACCGGATTGAATTCCCTGTGTAAAATTAACCCAACTTGGTCGAATCATCTCACGCTTATTAGGCACCAAATTTAATGATCAAAATCACTTCAACAAACACTCTCCTAATTTCACTTGGTTTAAAAACAACAAATCAAATGTTATGCGACCAGAAAAAGAAAGAAAGTAGAAGATTAACCTCTCTAGCCTCGACAAATTACACATAACCAAGAACTCTTGTCTCTAGAAAAATACATGTTTTCATACTACACATCCTAAATGATCTCTCTGCCTAAAAGGTAACAAAACACACATGCAAGAGCCTCCAATCTCCATTGAGCCACTTCATTGTTTACTTCTCTTGATGCCCGCCGTTTGTTTTCACCTGAAACAAAAGATCACCCATTCTGTTTGAATCAAACAACATTTACAAACACAACAAGCAACGACATGGCTTCATCAATTAGTCGTCATGTATGATTGAATCTACCAGGGTACTATGTATCCAATCCCTCTTGGTCCACATATGTAAAAAAGTATACATCTTTGCTATTAAAAACTATGCATCCAAAGGAAACAACACATCAGCTTTCACACCAGTAAATATCAGAAGAAGTACAAAAAATATTAAAACACAGTGGAGGCAACAAAGCAGATTTACCTGAACCAAAACTCCATCTAAGAGGGAGGACATACCGCTGCATCCTCCTCACCTAAAGTCACAACATAAGGCTGAACTTTGAATGTTTCAGTAATAGTATGGCTGATCTCGTACTTCACAACCACCTTCGCCCCAAAGATGTTGAACCTTCCTGCGCTATCGTAAGCAACCTCAGCATCAGCCCCCTTCCTAAAAACTACCCTAGCCCGGTTTTTCTCCTTGTCAACTTCAGTCTGTGACTCCTGTATAGGTCCAAAATACCTGAACATTTTACTCAGACTCTTCTCAGAAGGTATTGTATCCGTTTCAGAAAAGTTAATTATAATCTCCGCTGGTGCATTCTCATCAAAGTCTGCTGGTTTCTTAGAGGCTGAATGAGGAATACTGATCTGAGACTGTCGTCTTCTGTATGGTCGGCGAGTCCTTTGAACCTCAGCAGGTTTCAACTCAACCGGCACGACTTGATAATTTCCTTTTTCAGTAGGTGGAGTTTGCTCTTCACCACCATTATGGATCACCCTGTCAGTCCAGTATGTGTCTCCCGTTTCCTCGAAATCAAATGATTCAGTTCCTGCTACATCAGAATTGGATGGTCTACCTCTTTTCTTGCTAACCTTTTCTGTGGTAACTTGCTGCGAAGCTGATGAGTTTCGGAAATCTAAGAAAAAGCCAGCAGCAATGTCAGATACAACGTTCTCTTTAACAGGGTCTGTTGCTGCGCAATGGAGCTGGGATACAAAACTCTCAGTGGAAAGAGTTTCATCACCAAAGTTACTACCCTTCAAAACTGAAGGAGATCCTGCCATCTGACTAGCAGCCCTGGCTATGCATGCACCGATCTTAAAGGACGGCCTTTCGGCAAAAGACACCTTTGCGAATGAAACAGTCTTCCTACCTTCTCCTGGTGAATCCTCACTCAGGACATCAGCCTTTCGTTTCACACCATTGGTTTTAATGTTAGAACCGGTTTCATCATCAGCATAATCAGAATTGTTGGGATTTTCTTCCATTTCTGTATCTTCCTTTTGGTTTGGATCGATACTTGGAGCTTCATGAGTAATGTCATCTTCCTCTATCATTGTATCTTGTTGATCTGCTGTTTTCTTATCCAGGGATTGATGATCCTTATCTTGTTGGTTTTCTTCATATCCCAAAGTTGCATCAGAAGTCTCTTTTGAACAATATGTTGCAGCAGCTGGAGATTCTGCCCCAACACCAACACGGGCTTCATTCGATTCAGTTTCGATACCTGCGGGACTTAAGCTTAGATTAGCATCTGCTGTGGCAACATCCTCTGCCATGTCAGTAGCTTTCTTAGCATCTTTTAAAGATACATTCCCGGTTTCGGTTTTAAGGTCTTGTATATTTCCTGACCAAGATGATACACCACTGAAATCAATAAAGTTGGTAATATCAGAAGTTGGATCAAAAAGAGCATTATGATCCAACGGTTCAACTTCACCTGGAGCAGCATCTTCAGTGGGACTATTTTGGATTGCTGAATCAGCAGATTCAATTGTTCCGGTAAGATCACTTGCCATATGAGCATTATTTTTGCGTTCATCAGTTTCCATTTTCTTTACTACATTGGAATCATTGTTGTCAACTTCAGCTATTGGAACATCTTGGGTTTGTACCATACTTGCGCCAGCAGATTCATTGCAATGATTATCCAAAGCGCGGTCCACTTTAACATCCTTTTCCACCTGTTCCTCTGCTGCACAATCAATTTCCATGGCTTCTCCGTGTTCATGAAGAGCAACATTCTCTTCATTTTCCTGTTTGCTATCAACATCCATTTCGTTATTATCCTCCTCCCTTTTGTTAGCTGATTCCTTCTCTTGTTTGCTATGATCCTTCTCGCTTCTCTGTGTTGCCTCCTTCTCTTGGTCAGCTTTATCTTCTGACACAGAAAGCGTCTCACCAGCGACTGACTTTTGCTGGGACTTTTCAGTTTCAACATCTTGTTCTGCATCACAAACACCACCGTTATCTTCAACTTCACATGTTGTCTTCTCATCAGTAGCTTCATTTGCAGCAGAAATTACAGTCTCCTCTTCTCCTGCAGTTTCATCATGACTAGCACCATGGTTACTCTTAACTGCAGACTTAGCCGTTTCATCATTCAACTTCACCTCAAGAGTTCCAGTATCTCCTTCACACTCCATATCTGTGATAGCATCAGCCCTTTTAACAACATCAGCTTTCCCTTGTTCCTCATCAGAAAACGAATTACCCGCTTTTAAGCTCCCATCACCAGCAGCTAAACCTCCATCATGTGGGTTCTCAACAGAAACGCCTAAATCCGAAACCTCACCAACTAGGGTTTCAGTATTAAAAGATAAACCTAGTCCCTTACCAGCTTCCTCCATGGGCTCACGAACAGACTCAGTTTCCTCTCTCGGTTCCTCCATGTGAATTATCTGAAAGCAGCTCAAAATTACTCAAATTGTCCGTGATAATTAAAAAAAGGCGAAAACTTGAAACAAGAAACAGAAATCAGAGCAAAGGGTATTCACAAAAACCATGAAAGATTCCAGATTTCACTGATAACGGAAGTGAAATTAACAACGAGAAAGCTGAAATTGGCGAAATTACCTCAAGAGATCTTGCAAGAATTGGAGAAACAAAAACAAAGGTGAGGGCTTTGTTGGGCGTGAGTAACAGAGACGACTCAGACGAGTGTGGGTTTCCAAGAGAGAAGAAGAAAAGCGAACGCAGAGAATGAATGTTTATGATTCTGAATATTTCATAAACCCGTAGGTTTATACAGCCCTAGAATTGCTATCCTAATAGAAATAGGAAATAGAGGAATTACCTAAACTATAAAAGGAAAATTATAAACTTTATCGAGAAAATATGTATCTCAATAAACGCTACGCCGAATTCGTTAGCCGAGCGTGTTGATATCATCAGTCATCTTTTCTTTTATGTTCTTCGGAAAATAATTTTAGATTCGGAGAGGAGAAGCCACCGAATAACTCTTTTGGCTGTTCACGATTTTCGGGGAGGTTCGTTTTATCATATGCATCTTTATGATCCATTTAATCGACCGTCTTGATTTATCCACGTTGCTACTTCTTTTTTGTTTATTCAAGGTAAAGCGCTGAATTTTTTTCATAATTTATCTCGGATACGATACAGATATACGCAGATATTCGACCTAGTCGGATTTTTCTGTTGCAGGTATCCGAAATCCAGATAATTAAACATGGTGATTGACTATGGATTATGGATTTTGTTATCCATAATCCTGTCATATACAGGTCATATATATATGGACATTTTGTTATTCTTTTTTCTCGAATACTTTTGTTTCTCCAAATATCTAGTTCATGTCTACTACTTTCATGCCAAAAATTCAAACATGATTCACAGCGGAAGATGTAGCTTCGTGGTTTGTGTTTGTGCCGTTGCTAGATTTTTATTGTTTGGTTGCGGAAATGTTGTTCAACTTAAAATGTTTGCACTATTTTATTAGTGTTATTCCCCTGTATTTTCTGTATACAGGGGGGCTCATACCAATGCCGATTGATATGCTTGAGAGAGATAAAAAGTAAAAGTAACAGATGAGGCTACTATGTTACTATGTGACAGACTTCTTTAGGTGTGAAACTAATCAACTCATCTATGTCTTGTGACTTTGTCTGGTTTGGAACCAAAGGTCTGTTTCGAGTACCTATGTGGAGGAGTGTAGAGGATCAAGTGTCGTCGGTAAAAGCTTGAAAATCAAAATCCAATGATCATTTAAGTAATTGACTACTCCAAATCATTTCACCTAATAACCATTAGCAGCAATGTCCTAACATCACTTGGTTTAGTAACAGCAAATAACATGTTTTTGTCACCAGAAAAGAAAAGGTAACCATCTCTCTAACCTCTTAGTCTCTTACAATAAATAACAGATGATAATACTCTGAGAACTCGGGGAATTACATGTTTTCTCATGTTACAATTACACAGCCTAAATCTCTACCTATTACATAAGAAAAACACGAGAGCCTCCAATCCATTGAGCCACTTCATTGTTTACTTCTCTTGATGCCTGCAGATTGTTTTCACCTGAAACACAAGACCAACCATTCTGTTTGGATATTAGAAAGAATCCATATAATTCCCTTTTAAGGAAAAACACAACAAACAAAGACATGGCCTTTTCCCTTAGTTTTCATGTATGTGTTAATGGGGATCTTAACTTCCTAGCTTGAATCTACCAGGTAACTATGCATATATCTCTTCTCACTCTACCTACGTTAAGAATTCCACACCTTTGTTATCAATACCATAATCAAAAAACACTGAAAAAAAAAAAAACTGTGCACTCAGAGAAACAACACATGAGAAGCAGGTTTACCTGAAACATGTCTGAAGCAAAACTGTTTCTAGGCTGGAAGACATAGTGCTGCATCCTCCTCGCCTAAAGACACAACATAAGGCTGAACTTTGAATGTTTCAGTTATCGTATAGCTGAGCTCGTAATTTACCGCTTTTGCCCCAAAAATACTGAACCTTCCTGCACTGTTGTAAGCAACCTCAGCATCAGCACCCTTCTTATAAACTACTCTAGCCCGGTTATTCTCCTTGTCAACTTCAGTCTGTGACTCCTTTATTGGTCCAAAATGCCTAAACATTTTACTCAGGCTCTTCTCAGGAGGTATTGTATCCGCTTCAGAAAAGTTCATTACAAGCTCAGCTGGTGCATTCTCATCAAAGTTTGCTGGTTTGTCTGAGGCTGAAAGATGAATATTGATCTGAGCCTGTCTTCTTCTGTATGGTCGACGAGTCCTTTGAATCTGAGCAGGTTTCAACTCAACTGGCACAACTTGATAATTTGCTTTCTCAATAGGTGGCGTTTGCTCTTCACCACCATTATGGATCACCCTGTCAGTCCAGTATGTGTCTCCCGTTTCCTCGAACTCAAATGATTCAGTTCCTGCTACATTAGAATTGGATGGTCGACCTTTTTTCTTGCTTACCTTTTCCGTGGTAACTTGCTGTGAAGCCGATGAGTTTCGGAAATCCAAGAAAAAGCCAGCAGCAATGTCAGATACAACGTTCTCTTTAACAGGGTCTGTTGCTGCGCAATGAAGCTGGGATACAAAACTCTCAACAGAAAGAGTTTCATCATCAAAGTTACTACCCTTCAAAACTGAAGAAGATCCTGCCATCTGACTAGCAGCTCTGGCTATGCATGCACCGATCTTAAAGGAAGGCCTTTCGGCGAAAGACACCTTCGCGAATGAAACAGTCTTCCTACCTTCCCCTGGTGAATCCTCACTCAGGACATCAGCCTTTCGTTTCACACCATTCGTTTTCATGTCAAAACCGGTTATATCATTAGCATAATCAGAATTGTTGGGATTTTCTTCCATTTCTGCATCTTCCTTTTGGTTTGGGTCGATACTTGGAGCTTCATGAGTAATGTCATCTTCCTCTATCATTGTATCTTGTTGATCTGCTGTTTTCCTATCTAGGGATTGATGATCCTTACCTTGTTGGTTTTCTTCAGATCCCAAAGTTGCATCAGAAGTCTCTTTTGAACAATCTGTTGCAGCAGCTGGAGATCCTGCCCCAACACCAACACGCGCTTCATTCAATTCAGATTCGATACCTTTGGGACTTAGGCTTAGATTAGCATCTGCTGTGGCAACATCCTCTGCCATGTCAGCAGCTTTCTTATCATCTTTCAAAGATACATTCCCGGTTTCGGTTCTAAGGTCTTGTATATTTCCTGACCAAGATGATACACCACTGAAATCAATAAAGTTGGTAATATCAGAAGTTGGATCAAAAAGAGCATTATGATCCAACGGTTCAACTTCACCTGGAGCAGCATCTTCAGTGGGACTATTTGAGATAGCTGAATCAGCAGATTCAATTGTTCCGGTAAGATCACTTGCCATATGAGCATTATCTTTGCGTTCATCAATTTCCATTTTCTCAACTACATTGGAAACATTGTTGTCAGCTTCAGCTACTGGAACATCTTGGGTTTTTACCATACTTGCACCAGCAGATTCATTGCAGTCATTATCCAAAGCGCCGCCTACTTTACCATCCTTTATCATCTGTTCCTCTGCCGCACAATCAATCTCCATGGCTTCTCCGTTTTCCTCTTTCTGATTTTTTTCATCTGTTTCCTCTTTGCTCAGTTGGGTAGACTCCTCTGGAACCTGTGCAGATCCTGAATGCTTAGCATGTTCATGATTTCCCTGTTCATGAAGAGCAACACTCTCTTCATTTTCCTGTTTGCTATCAACAACCATTTTGTTATTATCCTTCTCTCTTTTCTTTGTTGTTTCCTTCTCTCGGTCAACTTTATTTTCTGTAACAGAAAGCGTCTCAACATGGAGTGTATTTTGCTGGGACTTTTCACTTTCAACATCTTGTTCTGCAGCACAAACACCACCGTTATCTTCAACTTCACATGTTGCCTTCTCATCGGTAGCACCATTCGCAGCAGAAATTACAGTCTCCTCTTCCCCTACAGTTTCATCATGACTAGCACCATTGTTACTCTTAACTTCAGACTTAGCCGTTTCATCATTCAACTTCACCTCAACAGTTCCAGTATCTCCTTCACACTCCATCTCAGTTTCAGGCTCTGTGATAGCATCAGTCCTTTTAACATCATCATCAACATCAGCTTTCACTTGTTTCTCATCAGAAACCGAATTACCAGCTTTTAAGCTCCCACCACCAGTAGCTAAATCTCCATCATTTGGGATTTCATCAATCCCACAAACATCGAAAACACCTGAATCGAAAACCTCTGACGTTGTTGCATCCTCACCAACTAGGGTTTCAGTTTTAGAAGATAAACCTAGTCCCTTACCAGCTTCCTCCATGGGCTCTCTAAAATCACCAAGAAACTCACTTTCCTCTCGCTGTTCCTCCATTGAAATTTATCTGTTAAAAGCTCAAAACTACTCAATCTATCGATGGGTCTTATACAATCCGAAACTCGGAACAGGAATCGGAGCAAAGGGTATTCGAAATTAGCATGAAAAGTTCCAGATTTCGCTGAACCCAGAAGTGAAATCAACAACGAGAAAGCTGAAATTATCGGAATTACCTCTTAAGATCTTGCGAATTGGAGAAAAGATATAAAGGGAAGGGCTTTGGGTCTCTCAGTTACAGAGACCAGTGTGGTGAAGAAGACAGGGCAATGCTCGAAGAGAGAGAAAACCTACGATCCATTTTTTGTTTTCGAGATAAATCCCTAACTTTTCTTAAATGTTGTTTTTACCCCCAATATCTTGTTTGTTTCACTTTTAAGATCAAAGCTTTTCAAGAGTGATAAAAGAACCTTTTGAAATTTTCCGTATTTGTGCACGTTTTTTTTTTTTTTTATAAACTTTATCGGCTATCCGGTCGGTCCCGGTAGGAACGCACCAAAGTACTACATAGTGGACTGGTCCACCGTGTTAACGGTTAGCCCCTTATGCCCAAGCATATGTGGTCTAGTGGCAGAAGAAGCTTTGGAAAAGGGTGAAACTCTCAAACCTGAGTTCGATTCTCCCTGGAAACAAAAAAAACATTTGTTTGGGAAGTCTGTCAGTTGGGCCTTGGCCCAATTAGTTTACCTGGTAGCCAGAAATGCAGGCGGTCTGACTACCCCCTAGCACTTAATCGGAAGGCATTTCAAACTCGAAATAGCCATAGGCAGAGTGGTATTTGTGCACATTGAGTTAAAAGATATTAAAAGAACTTTTTTCATTATAAAAAGTAAAAACTAGTTAATACATAAAATTACTATAATTATAATTAACTATATATGTAGATTGTAGATATATAATTTAACTATTCTTTTATAGATATGTTATGTGCAGTTACGTATATCTATACATAGTTGAATAAATAAATGAATTAAAAAAAATGTGAATATAGTCAACTATGTAAATATATATTGTTAACTAGTTTTGAATGTAATCAACTATATAAATATTTATTTGCTACTTGTGAATATAATCAACTATATGTGAAATTTTTATCAAACAACTATGTACAGATATATTGATGATTATATTATGAAGTATTCATAAATTCTATGTTGAAAGTAGAATGAATACTATGATAAATTTAGCACTTGAAAACTGATCGTTATAATGAAAGAAAATGAGTCTGTTGCCGTCTATTAGTAGAATTTTCTTTTGTTACAATTATAGTCTTCTTTTTTTGGATTGCCGCATTATTACGACCTGTACTATTTCCATTCTCAACGTTTCGACCCAAACTTTTCGGCTCTTCATAAATCGACATAAACTTTACTTATTCTTTATAAATCAACCTCAACTTTTGTTTTTGTTCAAATATCTACACTGCCAATCGAAATAGATAATCCGGATTCTAAACCCGATTAAACCGTTAAATCGCGATTACTGTTTTGCGTTTGACTTTATCCGACTGTTTTGCCTCTGACCCGATAGACCCAGTTAAGAAACGACTTCGTGTGTTTTGGAGAGAACAAACTCAAATCGTTTAATCTAGGGTTCTCATAATTGGGAAAAAATCGAATTGGAGTGAATTTGGATTCTGAGAAATTTGGGGAAAACAGATTTTGAGTGATTTTCGGTTTAGGGTCTTCAACTCATGAGCTACTCGTCGGATTCATTGCGTTCAATGCGTCGACAAGCTCCAAACGGTGTTCCAACGAGATGCTGGTGTGGAGAGGGAATAACCACATTCACATCGAAAACAAAAGATAACCCTTTCCGGCGATTCTATATATAGATGCTCCATTGCATTGCAGGTAAAGTCAACTTTTTATTTGTGTTCTTGATTGAAATGATTAATTGATCGGATTGTATATGTACCAGAGAGAAGGAGGAGCATTTGTTCAAATGGGTTGATGAAGCCTTGTTAGACGAATTAAGGGAGGTGGATGGCAAGTGTAGTAGAGTTATTGAGGATCTCAATGAATTGAAGACAGTGGAGGAACATATGGTTAAGAAGATGAAGAAGATGGAGGAAGAGATGGTTAAATAGCACACGACGTCGTTTCTTAACTGGGTCGATCAGGTCAAAGGCAACAAACTCGGATCAGGTCAAACGCGAAACAATAATCGCGATTTAGCGGTTTAATCGGGTTTAGAATCGAGATTATCTATTTCAATTAGAGGTGTAGACTTTTGAACTAAAAAAAAGTTGAGATTGTTTTATAAAGAATAAGTAAAGTTTATGTCGATTTATGAAGAGCCGAAAAGTTTGGATCGAAACGTTGAGAATGGGAATCGTACAGGTCGTAATAATGCGGCAACCCTCTTTTTTAAGATGTTAATGTGATGATTGTACGAGTTACCAGCGTTATTGGGCCGAATACACTGCCACTGTCTATGGCAGATTCGTTTGGTTTAAAAGGTACATGAGTTTTAATTTTTTGTTATCAAGGTACATGAGTTTTTTTGTTATCTCATGTATATTTTTTATTAATCTCCTGATCATGGAAATAAATTGTCATATCTCCATATACTATAGTCTCTTAATTATTATTTTTTTTTCTCTTAGAATTTTTTTTTTTTTTTTTTTTTTTTAAGTCGGTTGAAAATAGATGGATGTGGGTGGTACATTGCTAGGCTAACCCAAGAGATTGATGTCATGACACCTTCCATTCGTATTTAAATAGAACACTTCATAATAAAGCGATTTTAGTTTTTTTTATAAACTCTATCAGCTTAGCTTCAATGAATAAATGATTAAATGTAACGAAATTAAATTATTAAAAATACATGTCTGTGGTAAAAATAAAGCTTAGTGAGATGGAGAAAATGAATTAATTTTTAGCTGAGTCATTTGATCAACAGCTTGTAGCCTATCAATGTATGGCCTTCTTCTGTATGCTCTCTCCTCCAACTGTGCCTATTCAACAGTCAAAAAAGCAAATCTTTATAATATCAGTTTAATAGATTTTCCGACACACGAAGATCACAACATCTTGCATGTAAGAGGCCTTTTCGTTTTTTATTAACCTATAAGCACCAAGATCCAACTAAATTATTACAGAGACACGTGCTACAGCGAGGGATCACGTGCCAAAGCAGGGCCTAGCTAGTTGAGGGTGGATCCATGTGATACCACATCATGGGCACATGAGGCCATGACTGACATCAACTTAATAATGCAACTTGTGTATGCATGTGTGCGTATGTCTCATCGGATTTATTTGGTGCATATATATAGAGTAAACAAAAAAATCGATGCATAGACAGAAGCTAGATGGTTTAAGAACACTATATGTGAAGAAGACATGTACATGTTAGATATGATTATAGTAATTTTATTCCTTTTAACCATGATAATTAATATAAATTACTGATTTGTAAATTGTTATTGTAGTAAAGTGGGATATAAGAAAAAAACATCAAATCAAATCTAACTTTTTTTTTTTTTGGTATTTTATAACCAAAATACTGCATAATACAAACAGATAATCCAATGATGATATTGACGTAAAAAAACAATCTATTTATGTTAACTAAATACGTATGTGAAACAAATGTTGATTCTGATATATATTTTTCTCAAGTGATTATTGCAATAGTACTTATTTTCGATATCTTTTTAGTTTTTAGTGAAGTAGCTAGCTTTCGTTATAAGGTTTCGAAATAGAATTACAAATACCTGATATGGGAGGAGTGGAAAAAGAAAGGGGTTTCGAAAAGGAAGGTGGTGGAAACCCGTAGGCTTGAGATTGATGATAAGGATAGACAGTGTAGAAAGGCACCATTGGACTTGCTGCCCCAACCATAACTCGTCCTCCACCATACATGTGATGGTGGTAATATTGCGGTTGCGGCTGCGATTGCGGTTGTGGTTGCATTTGTGCATAGTATCCGTTCATATAGGTTCCTCCGGCATATCCAACTTTCTGTTCATTAAACAATCACAAACAAATTCATAATAAGTGGAAAACCATAGAAGCATATCGATTTATTTTGTTTGGTTTGAATTAGAAATCATGAGACTTACTTGATTGAAGTTCATGTTCGGGGCAACGTAGGCGGAAGGGTACCTTAATTTAATATCAAAACGGGACTAATCAAATACTTTATTAATTTACGTACATATTCAAAAAGATTAGACCATAGAAAATAATTTACCCATAGAAAGGAACGGCTTGATGTTGTTGTTGAAGTTGGTATTGCTGGTTTGTGAAACCGGACGGGTAGTACCATTGAGAATGATTTCCAACATGTGGTGGCGTGGCCCTGTTACCATTTTTTGTTCCTTCACATGTCAAAACATCATTGATGATAATGTTAATATTGGTTTTGAAAAATGATTTCTAATAAGTTTGAATAATGGCAAAAAGTACTGGTCTCTCGATTTCGTTCATATCAAGGTTTAATCCTTAGAATGTCTCCTATCTATGGCAAATTGTTTTTGTTTTTGTTTTTCTTCCAAATTGTAAGTGAAAACATTAGCATTAGACATATCTCCACATAAAAAAAAATTCATATATGACATATATATAGCATTTTATTATAAAAATAATAATTAAGATGGACCTTGTTGAGGAGAGGTCATGGTGGGGGATTTACGAAGGCGGCCACCGAGGGAGGCGAGATTGCAGTTGGCACGGCGGCCATTGATGATCGGAGTAGAGTCTTCGCAAGCTCTCGTGGCAGCTTCCGCATCTTTGAAAGTCACCTATCAAAAACATATTTTAAAACAAAATGAGAAAGGAACAAAGCAAAAAGTGAGATAAAGAAAGAAAATAAACGAGATAGGACGAAGCATACAAAGCCGTATCCTTTGGAACGGCGAGTGAGTTTGTCGGAGATGATGACTGCCTCCAAGATGTCACCATACTTGATGAAATGATCATACATTGCTTCTTTGTGAGTATCCCAAGCCAATCCTCCTACGAACACTTTGGTCAGCTTCGTGTCTCCGAAACATCCGTTCACGTTGTTGCTCGTTGTCATTGGATCGTGTGTATGCGAGAGAAAGAGAGAGAGAGAGAGAGAGCAGAGATATAGATAGAGAGAGAAGAAGAGTGAATTGAATTATATATAAAAAAGAGAGGGAATAATAATAAAGAAGTTGTGTAAAATAAAGAGTGACAGATTGGTGGACAGGTAAGTCTTAACGTGATCACTACACCCTTCAGTATATATGTCTATATTCATATCTCTTATGCATTTTCTCTTAATAACATCTCCACAAATATATTTTTGCACTGCCATGGCCCATGCATGGGTTTTAGCAATGTTGTTGATTGACTTGTCCTAGCCGAGCCAATTGGTGCTTTAGACGGCAAAATCTATTACAACTACATGGACTTCATTTGCTTAGAAAAATGTGTTGTCGTGCAGTGATGAGGTCAGCTCGATTGGTTTCATGAGATCTAACCCAAATTTGAATTTTTTTTTGTTATTGTTTTACATGTATGTTTATAATTGAGCTCCATACATGTAAAACAAACAAACAAAAGAAAGGTATGGAGTTGGCAGTTGTTGTTAAACCTGGATCTGATTTAGTCAAGATATTGGGCTGGGCCAATTTTGGGCCCAACAGCAACACAAAAAGATCGAGTCGCGCAATTGCCTTCTCCAACCACATGTTTCGCAAATTCACAGAGCGTATTAAAAGAGAAAAAAAAAAAAAAGTTATATATATATGAATGCAGCTTTTGAAGTTGACTTAGACCCAAAAAGTTTAAGAAATTTAGCGACACTTAAAGGCCTAAAGGGAATCCTATCATAGGATTCCTATCCTCCACCTTCATAAAGATTAGCTAAAAGCGGGACCATCTTCTGTTTGAACGGTAACATTTTGGAAAATGAAGACGTTTCCTATTCCGTTCATTTTTAATTGGGTTCACTATCCGGTCGATTATCAAATGCAGCTTCTTCTTTCCCATGATCAAAAGATAATTTAATTAGTCGATGCAAAAATACTGAAAATACCCATTGTTGATAGAAACTTACGTGTCATAAATTAATAAAACAACTATGCTTTTTGAAAATAACTGATCAAAATGAACTTTTTGAATGCTATTATCCATAAAATTAATGTCAAAAAGATTTGAGAGAAAAAGAATAAGATAAGCTAAATAATGTCAAAAAAGATTTGAGAAAGTTTTATTCCTTTCAAAAGTTTTGCCTTTTAGATTAAATATGTCTTTACAAAACAAAAAAAAACGAAATTAGTTGTCCGTTTCTTTTCATTTTCTTGCTTTAACAAACTTTATTCCTCTCTGTTCCTTTCTTTTTTATTGTCTTTAGCTGTGTCTTGACTCTTGACTCTTGATTTTTCCATGTTGGATAATAATGCAGGCTTCATGATAACATTCATTGCCGTTTTACCGTTTTACCGTTTACATGATAGAAAATTTGTCACGCAGTGTTTTACTTTAAATTTATACCAATCATTATAAAAGCGTTATATACTGTATTTGATTATTTTATAAACTTATTAGTTAAGAGTATGATTAAAAAACAAATTAAACATTTTTCATAATATATGTTAAAATCTTTAGAACTTACTTAATAATGAAATGGAGGTATTAATATGAAATAAAATCTCGAATCTAGTATAATGTGTACATAATAATAACATTAATACACTAGAAGAGGGTTGAACAAAACGTCAAAATATACCATCGGAGAATAATGTCGAGAAGCTGTTGCTAATGAGTAATGACAAAGTTTGACCGTTCGAGCTCGTCGAGCCCTTCGGTTACGTCTTTCAAGACTTTGTCTAGTTGCATGGCATTTTCCGACATTCCAAAAAAAACAGCCAAACACTTTGAAAATCTCACTGACGCTTGTCTTATCACTTTCGAGTCAATATATTAACTATTTTTCCGTGGTAATTAGATTGATTAAACAACAGTTTGCATACCAAATTTCAAGAAACCGATTTCTAACCTACGTGGCTTAGGAAACCAAAGTTATAGCAAGTTTTTAACCTCATTTAGCATTTATATGATCATTCAGTGAATTTTGCTACAATTATTTTGACCAGATAACCAAAGTTTTATCTATCTTTGTTTTGTTTTGTTTTGCTTAGTTTACAAGATTGATTGAACAAAATATACAAATGATAATACCGTAGAAGTAACAAGTTGTTAAGAAAATACTCAAATAGCATGCAATGATTAAACAAACAAAAGATCTATAAAGAAAAGAAAGAAAATAGAAGGAAAGAAGATTGACTTGGGAGGGTTATGACATATGCAGGAAGAAGGTGATAAAGTGCACGTGTACCTGAAAAGATATCATCATCTTAATGTAGAAATCAAAATTTTCCGTATCATATTTTTCAAGAAAATATAAAATGTAAACAATTAATTGGACTCATGATGCCACTTTCTCATAATTCGCAGACTTAGCTCATCATCATTCCTTCTACGCCCAATCCTTTTTCATCATTTACTTTTCGTCACCAATTGTATTTCTTCATCTTCATCACCAATTTATTTCAGAAAAAAAAAGTGTTAGGACTTAGGACAATGATTTTGTAGAAGAATACTCGAAAGCCGATTATTAATTATATTGCTTATTAGTAACACCATGTTTTTTTTACTATAGACAATAGTTTTTTCATTTTGTTAGGGAATTATTCAATTAATCATTGTTGTTGAAAGTAAAATTTACATTTCCATATTCAAAATCCGATACACATAAATTTCGAAGTGGACTACCATTATCAACCCTAATTATTTTTGTCTTTTATTTTTCTAGCTTAAATTAGTGTTTACAATAATGGCAAAAAGCAGACGCATTAACTTTTGTAATTGGGCTTTACCTTCTTTCGTTTTCACTTTAATTATTTAATTAGACCTTTTTACAAGACCCAAAAAAACAAAAGTCAAAATAATCGCTAGTCTCAAAAAGTCAAGAGTAATCCTCTCTCTCTCTCTCTCTCTCTCTCTGTTTCTATCACACTCATCATGAACGTCACCACCAAACAACACTTCCATTGATCCTCATAATAATCTCCACCAATTCTCATTTCCCTCTTGGATTCTTCAAACCTCTCTCTGAAAGTTCTCATTTTTTGTTTCATTTCCTTGGATTCCACTGTTTCTATCAATTCTTACTAAAATGGTGAGCAAATGGAAGAAGATGAAGCTAGCTTTGAGTTTGAATCTATGCACTTATCTCCCACGAACCCTCGAAGAGGAACCACCATCATCAGCTTTAAATTCCACTGAGAGCTTATCAGATGCTGCTTTGCTTTCTCCTCTTAACTGGCCCATGACTCCAACACCTTCTTACCGTACAAGGTTGTCCAGAAGTATCAGCAAATCGTCAAAGGTTTGTTTCATCATGACCCATATTCTTAAATCTGTTTTATTACGAGAAAGCTTGATACTTTTGGTTGCTGAGACACTAACCTGACCTTTGTGGTTCAAGAGTTTGTCTTGCCTGATCTCTGCTTCCTGTCTTTGATTGGATTAGTCTTTTGCTCTGTTTTCGAGCTATGTGAATTGAAAATAGTATTAAAAGCTCAAATATTTCAGTCCTATTGTGTGTAGTTAGTTGTAATGAAGAAGAGCATAGTCATAATTTTGTTTCAGTGAAGCCTTTATATTCCTTAGAATAGAACATTTATCATCGTCTTTGTCCTGTTTAAAGTAGAAAAATAGTATTGTCTCCTAAGATCATGGATTCTTTCTTCTTTTAGATTTTTGTGGGTAGTTTGTTTCGTTAAGTAGCACTTGGTTTCATGTGGGTTTCTTTTCTTCTTCTGATGAGCTTGTTGACTCACAATCCCTGCATCTTTTTGTTTTCCTACTCTCTTAATCAGCAGACTTGCTCTATATGCTTGACTAAGATGAAAGAAGGTTGTGGACATGCAATTTTCACAGCTGAGTGCTCGCACATGTTTCATTTTCATTGCATTGCTTCGAATGTGAAACACGGCAACCAAGTTTGCCCAGTGTGCCGAGCTCAATGGAAGGAAATCCCTATACAGAAGCCGAGTTTGGATCTTCCTTATTATCCCTTTGACCGGTTCAATAATGATGCAGCCATTAGGCTTATCCGCTGCTTACCTCCTTCTCAACGAGCTATGAACCAAGGGCATCCTGAGCCAGCTATTTTCGATGATGATGAACGGTTAGAGGCGCAAATTGTTTTTCTTGGTGAAACTGATGCTTTGGAGAAGGAGAACTGTGATTCTGTGCGAATGATGAACATGAAAATGTATCCAGAGGTCTCAGCTGTACCACAATCCAAGTCCTGTGAGAATTTTGATATATTAGTGCATCTCAAAGCAGTTACTGGTGATCAGATTTCTCAGTATCGCCGAGCGCCAGTTGATTTAGTTACAGTGCTAGACGTCAGTGGTAGTATGGGAGGAACTAAGCTAGCACTTCTGAAACGAGCAATGGGTTTTGTGATTCAAAATCTTGGGTCCAGTGATAGGCTCTCAGTGATTGCTTTCTCTTCAACAGCTCGCCGTCTCTTCCCTTTAACACGAATGTCTGATGCAGGAAGACAGCAAGCCCTTCAAGCTGTTAACTCATTGGTTGCAAATGGTGGGACCAATATCTTCGATGGTCTTAGAAAAGGTGCTAAGGTTATGGAAGATAGACGAGAGAGAAATTCTGTTGCCAGCATTATCCTTTTGTCTGACGGGCGAGATACCTATACTACGAACCATCCTGATCCAAGTTACAAGGCGATGCTTCCTCAGATCCCTGTTCACTCTTTTGGTTTTGGATCAGATCATGATGCTTCGGTGATGCACTCAGTCTCTGAATTCTCTGGTGGAACCTTCTCTTTCATTGAAAGTGAGTCTGTGATCCAGGATGCTCTTGCACAGTGCATTGGTGGACTTTTAAGCGTCGCAGTGCAGGAGCTACGAGTAGAAATTGAAGGTGTGTGCCCAAATGTTCGACTTAGCTCGATAAAAGCTGGGAGTTACTCTAGCCTTGTAAATGGTGATGGCCACTCAGGATTGGTTGATCTTGGTGATCTTTATGCCGATGAAGAGAGGGATTTTTTGGTTTCTATCAACATCCCTGTCGAGGAAGATGGACATACACCATTACTAAAGCTGAGATGTCTCTACATTGATCCCTTGACAAAGGAGATTACAACGGTTGAAAGTCCCGTGCTTCAGATTCGTAGACCAGAATATGTTGCTGAAGAAGAAGTTGTCCCCATCGAAGTGGTCAGGCAAAGAAACAGATTCCTAGCTGCAGAGGCAATGGCCCAAGCAAGAACATTAGCCGAGCATGGAGATTTAGAGGCAGCCGTTAAAGCCATTGAGAATTTTAGATTGCTTTTGGCAGAGACGGTTGCAGCAAAATCCCGTGATAGGTTTTGTGTTGCTTTGGACTTGGAACTGAAGGAAATGCAAGGTAGAATGAGGAGTAGTCACGTGTACGAGGCATCGGGAAGAGCTTATATTCTTTCTGGACTTAGCTCACACTCATGGCAAAGAGCAACAGCGAGGGGAAATTCAAGGGACTTTGTCCAGGCTTATCAGACTCCATCAATGGCTGAGATGCTACGTCGGTCACAGGCCATGTTACTGGTTAGTCCATCACATCAAAGACTCATTCAGCCATTGCTGTCTTTTGCTTCACAACCAAAGCCAAGGTAAAAGAACAAATTTTGACATCAATCCAATGCTTTCTGTACGAGTAGTTAAGTAGCAAGCTTAAACTTGTTTTGTCTGTAAAGAAACAAGCAAAAGCAGTCAAAACAGTTGGAGGAATGTAACATAGATATATAATGAATAGTGGGTTTAGAGTTTGGGAATATCTTTTGTAGTAAATCTTCATTGCCTCTATATACTCAAAACTCACAAATTGCACATATATATAACTACAGCAACATTAACACAATACATAACAAGAACCCAACACAAAACGAGACACCGAGACAGAAGAGAAGACACTATTCTCCAGCTAATGTTCTTGGCAAAATGAAAGAAAATAAAAATTTCTAGCAAAATAAATCTCCCGGGGGGAAATGTTCAAATGGTGTCTCTTCATGAATCATGATCTACCTTTCTTCATCCTTGCATCTCTTTGGTTTCGGAAGTGGCTGAGAAGTTGCTGTGCCTGCAAAGAATAATAATATTCAGATATCTCGATCAAAAAGAAACTGAACTTGGTGTGTTTTCGTGTAACCGTAGAAGAAGAATATAGTCTTTACCTTCTCTTTTGCTCTCTGTGTACCAGACTGAGACAAGGCAACAAGCGGAGGTATGGCGCCTTCTTGCAAGACCAGAGTGCAAAACTTGGGACTGTTCAGACATAACTGAAGCAACACAGAAGCTGCATTCTCTTTCCCTCTCTGAGATCCTAAGTCAACAGTCTCAACAAGTAATGGAATCCCACCTTCCCTCACGATTGCTTGACGCCCTTCTCCAACTGCAGAAAGATTTGCAAGAAGAGCAACTGCTTTATCAACCATCTCTAAATCTGGGTCCAACAGCTCTACAAGATACTTAATCGCCTTAGCTTGCACAATACGGGCCTTGTTATCATGAGTTATCGATAGATTGAACAAAGCAGAGGCGGCGTCTTTCTTTCCTCGAAATGTTCCTTTACCAAGAAGATTCACCAAAGCTTGTATCGCTGCGTTAGACTGGCCTATTCGTTCCCTGTTGACCTGCAGAACAGACAGACTGAACAATGTTGCTGCTGAATTCTCTTTGGCTCTGTCATTTCCTGTGTTCAAAACATGAACAAGCGGTTCTATCGCCCCGGCTTCCACAATCATGGCTTTGTTTAGTTCACTGATCGAAAGGTTCAGAAGAGCCGTGACTGCGTGTTCTTGGGTTAGCTTTTCTTCTGAGTATAAAAGTGACAGCAGTGGAGTGATAGCACCACAACGCCCGATATGAACACGATTTTCAATGCTGTTAATGGTGAGATGACGTATTTCAGCTGCAGCAGCAGTCTTCACTTTGTTAGATCCATTTTTAAGATCTTCTACCAATTTTATGGTATGTGAAGTCATCATTGTTCCTGAATCATCTAAATCCTGTACAGAACACTCATAAGTCTTCGCTGCGCTATGCTCATGATTTACATTGCTTGAACTTTCTGAGTTTTTCTTGGGAGACATCTCACTGGAGCTTTGGTGATTCCCTAGTATACTTTCTGTCTCATGGGTCACCGAAGGCACATAATCAACAGATGAGACAACACTGCAAACTGATTCACTCCTGCTGTGAGTGTAAGACTGCCCCGGAGACAAAAGTTCGAATATCTCAAGATCCTTGCTTTGAGATTCCCCGCATAAACTGACAGGCACGTTGATCTTTAGTTTCTCAAACCCATTTCCAGTTTCAAGAGATGATCTTGAGGTAAAACTGCTACTCCGTAAAGAAAACCGAAAACTCTCGGTGCGGTTAAAGTCTTGAGAACCCATGTTATTAGCCATGGATGAAGCATCACCACCATCATACTGATGACAAGAGTTAGTAGCAAGGTTGATCCTGTTTGCCTCCAACCAACTCGCTATCATAGCCTTAACCGTGTAATTGGGAATGAGTTCTTGATGAGTCAGCACCTGCCGCGTCCTGGGACAAACAGCTAACCCGTTATCAAGCCATTTCTTAATAGATGTTCTGTCAAATGTCTGTCCTGAAGCTACTATTACCGGATCCAGCATGAGTTCCGTTGACAAAGGACATCGGAAATACGGGGGTATCGAGATACCTTTAGCCACTTCAAGAAACTCCGTTTTAAGCATGTGTTCACGAATGCACAAGACGAGTTCTATCAATTGTTCGGTTTGTTCCATATCTTCTTTCGACTTGCTGGCCTGGGATCTTATCCTCTCCTTCTCCACAGCAATGCTTTCCTTTAAGAGATCTTGGTTTGATATCAATCCAAGCATTTGAATTATGCTTTGCAGATGATGGTTATCCAAAGAGGCAATATCATCTTTCTGATTCCGTAAAGCATTCTCCATGTGTTCGGTTAATGTCCCCTCTTGCTTAAAACTCTCAATCTCCTGCACGCAGCGCTGAAACCGTTCCAAGAGATTAATACAAATGGCTGCAAAGAAGACACATAGGGCTAAAGAAACGAAGAAATACTAGTTTACCTCTACACTTTGTACGCTTGAAGTTTCCGGACTTGACTGTGATAACTGAAGAAGTATGCGACTAATCTCCAAGGAACAAGTTTGGACCTTTCCCAACAAAACCTCGCATTGAAACACCTGCACAACAACAATGCATTGAATAATACTGAAAGCTGCACGAAAACTGAAATGAGAACTTATATCATCAACTTACACCAAACAGCTTGCTCAACTTTGGTGACCAGTCCTCTAAGAACTCCCGAGCCTGGTTAATAACGGAATCAAGGTCTTCACATCCTTTATATAAGCAGTCATCAGAAGGTATCTTGCAATCAACAACTTCATCGAGCAACGGTTTCAAGAGCTTCAACAAGAGAACCATATTTCCAATACATGTTTGTATAGGAATAAATCTTATGGTCTGGCACGCGACCAGATGAAGATACCGAGATATACTGTTAAGAAGACATCGAAAAGGCACAGGATCCATTCAACTATCAAGCTGGACAACACAAAAACAAAACACACACATATCATCAACTTGTGAACATTTTAATCTTTCACAATAGACCTCATGGCTTAGAAAAAAAAGTCAAGACTTTATCTTTTAACACAAATTTTCTGATAGAACAAGATATAAAAAGCATTGACTTTTTGACTTATTTGTCTGAGAAGACAGACATGACTAGATTCAGTCAATTCTTTGTGGAGAACTGAAAAAAAGGAAGTAAATTTAAACAGAGACTTGACTTGCGCACATTCTATCAACAGATGTTTCTGCTTTCTCATTTCCTTTTTGCCTTATATTTGATTAAACTATTTACAGTCTAATAAAAGTGGGAGTAAACAACAGAATACGTTATATTCCTCTGAATCTGATAAACCTAAAAAAGAATCTCAACAAACAAAGACAATTCAACGAAATAAGACAGAACAGTGAAAAACCCACAAGTAAGGAACCCTAACTTATTACAAAGCTAATGTCGGATTTGGAAAAAATGAAATGTAAGGAGGTGGAGAGATACCCAAGAAGATTCAAGTGATGGAAGAAGAAAAGGAATCGAGGTATCAAGGGAACAAGGCGGCGATCATTCGAGCTTGCAAGAGGAATAATGAATGACGAGTTTCCAAAATTATCTAAAGATTGGTTCTTTGCTTACACAAAGAGAGGAGAGAGAGAGAGAAAGAGACTGATGCAAGAATTAAGGGGATCAAATTCTCGGGAGCTCCTCCAACTCCAAAACTTTTCTCAAATACTCTTGTTTTAAAATTAAATTTAATTATGATTTTTTTTAAATCGAAAAAGGAGAGAAAGACCTCTTAACCCTTGAAAATATTTAATATTCACGACCTAACCAAGCTAATTGGGTCAAAAAGTACTTGAATCCCTTTTTATTGGGTTGTGACCAATTAAAACGAGTAAAACACTATTTTCTAGGGTTGAACAGATCCGATCGTTTCCTTTTTATTTTTTTAGGGTTCGTTCAACCTTTGCAAAAAATCCTTCGACATTTGACAGTTTATTTTTCTTCTACTTCTTCGACGTCAAACTTGGTATAACTACGGACAACTACGTCTTTGTGTAAGTTAAAATCAAGTTTTAATTTTGGGTTTTGTATAAAATCGATTGAAATTAGGGATACCATAGTTAATCGTTAGTCGATTTTGTTTGTGTAGAATCTGAAGTGATGGAATGGAAGTGCTAATAGAATCGTTTGAATGAACGTGATAATCTAATCGATTGATTTTGTTTGTAGGTTTGTGCAAGAGAGTAGTGGTTCGAACAAAAAACCCAATTGTATCGCTACAGAACTAGACAAAATCATTGAAGAAGAATATGCCATAACTGGATTATGAAGCAACAAATTCAAGCTCTCGCGGGGATTCAACATTATAATCTATACACTTTGGACAACTAATAGAACTTGGTATAACTATGTTGGTTTTGTAACTTAGAAATCTGGCATAACTACGTCAGTTTGTTAAATTTAGTACAACTTGGTTAGTATGGTTATTTGAAATTTTTGTACAACTAGGTACAACTTGGTACGTAGTTGTACTACCCAGATTTTGTTCTCTCTCGTCCTCTTTCTCTTCTATAGTACAAAATAAAAAATTAAAAAAATTTCAAAATTTTAAAACCTTAAAAAACGTGGGTCAAACTTCTCAGGGTCAAACTAAGCCGTCATAAATTGCAAGTGGGCGCCGCAAAACAAGTACATCTGCCAGGTGGCACTGCAAAAATGAACACAGTTATTCCTAGTTTTCAAGTTGTACTCGCATATACACAGTTGTACTTTTTGAGATTTTTTGAATAATTAGTTATACTTGGATTGAAACTAATTTTTTGTAGTTAAACCCATGATTTTAGTTATTTGAGGTACATTTCCTATGTTTTCAAGCAAAAATATCTGTCAAAACATTATTTTTGTGTGTTTTGCAATGTAATAGGGATAACAATAAGAAAATCATCTTAAAAGTATAAGGTCTTTCTTGAACAAAAATGAGTTTAATGGAAATTATCCTATAAATTTTGTTTAACTAATGTTATTTAAGAAGATTTGTTAAATTATTGGTTAAGTTTCTAAAGTGCATATGAAGAGTTTATAAATAGTCTAACTAATTTTATTAAAAAATTTGTATAAAATGAGTTTACTGAAAACTATCCTATAAATTTTGTTTAACTAATGTTATTTAAGAAGATTTGCTAAATTATTAGTTAAATTTCTAAAGTGCATATGAAGATTTTATAAATTATCTAACTAATTTATTAAATTACATATAAAGATTTGTTAAATTGGTCGTAGTTGTACCATTAAGAAACTAAGCTTTACCAAGTTGTACAAAATATAAAGTATCAAAAATTAAATACAGACACACATACACAAATACGGACTGACATGGAATGTTATGATTGGTCAAAATAATAGCTTCTGATTGGTCAAATTGTTTTTGTTATTTATTATTAAATTTGATTTTCTAAGGGTAAAATGGGGATTTTGTATTTCATTAAGAGTATGAGAGTGTATGTGATTTTTGGAGAGTATATAGATTGATAGGTCAAGAGTAAAGAACTCCTCAGATTTGAACCCGAATTAATGCAACGAAACAGAGAAAATAGGAAATAAAAAAAATAGTAAGTAATGGCGGGGGGCCCCAAGTTGGGTTTTTTTTGCAGGTATCTCTACTGTTTCTGTAATGTGGAGTTTCTCTACTGTCTTTTTTTTTTTTGTTCTTTTTATGTTTCTGAGTATAATAAAATTAACGCTAAGATTGTTTGCCTTGACAAAAGAATAGTTAAGGTTGAAATTGGGAATTTGTTAAATCATTACTTTTAAGATTAGGAATTATGTCAAAGGAGAAGAAGATTCATTGGTCCTTGGAGATAAGAAGGTACAATGATTAACTTTTTTATTTTTGGGTAATCTATGGGTTTCTTTCTACATCAATATTTCAGATTTCTTTTTTCTTTTTTGTCAACATAAATCAGAATTCAGATTGATATTTGGTATTCCCCTATTTTTTTTCTCTCTTTTTTCCTATACCAAATAGAAAAGTCAAAGAAATGTTGGGCCATATGAAACAAATTGATGGGTTAAGCCCAATTAATAGGTTAGGCCCGTTATTGTTTTGTAACGAACTGAATCTTTGGTCTTTCTCAGTTTAGAACAACAAATTCTTGTTTGGAAATAAGATTTTTAATAGTCGGACGATATATACTAACTTGTGACTTGTGTAAGTGTAATGTGTTGTTCTTGTTGGGGTTACTTGTTTCTACAATAGTCACTGATTACTCGTTAATGATTCCACTAATTTGGTCAGTCATTTACCGTACGATTTAACAACTTAGCTTTTGGAACCTTCTTATAAACAAGAAAATATCGAAGGGTACGAATAGCAGAATTAATTAAAAAAAATTTAAAAATCTAATTATAGAATTTAAACCTAAAGACAGAAGCGCCAATCATTTAACCTCACACAATTAGCAGGCAATTTTTAACCAACGATGTTGAAAATTTATAACCAAAACGAAACGTAACAACAATGAAAGAAGAACAACACAAAATAACTATTTGTTTTTCTCTCTTGATTGAGAGAAAAACAAAAAAAATAATCTAAAAAAATAATTTTTTTCTTTGCAGCTGATCTTTCATATTTTTGATTCTCTGTTTCGCTTCGGCGGAATCAGAGAATCGCTTCAAGTTACAAATTCGAGACAAACACGTTTTGTGATATCGAATTTATATTCGTTTACGGGGAAGAAACATTTCAAGTGGTAAAGCATTTTCTTGATGAATTCTGTGTAGAAATTTTGAATCGTTTGATGAAATTTAAAACTAAAAAAATGGATTTTGTAGAGAAATGGGCGTGTCTCAAACCGACGGAAGAATGGAAGGTTGGCTTTATACCATCAGACATAACCGATTTGGCCTTCAATTTTCCCGTAAACGATATTTCGTTCTTCTAGAAAACAACCTTACAAGTTTTAAATCTGTACCATCCGATCACAATGAGGTTTGTCTTTTAAACTTTTTCACATCTTTTCTTTGTCTCCTAGGATACATTTTGTTCACATGTCATGAATTACGTATAGATACAAAACAACGTGAATAAGTATACTATGATATATCAACGAATGAGCCATTTGAAACTCCAAAAAAGTTATGTTTTATGTGTAGGAACCTGAGAGAAGAGCATCTTTAGATTGTTGTATTCGGGTTACCGACAATGGAAGAGAGAGTTTCCATAGGAAGGTACCAACTTTTATATATTAATAAGCCTATAATTTCTCTATTTCACAGCAAATTTTAGTAATTAGTATTATTTTGTTTCAGATTCTTTTCATATTCACTCTTTACAACACTTCGAACCATTTGGATCAACTAAAGGTTTGTTTCAATGGTTTTGTCTTTATTCTCAGACTTCCCCTTTTGTGTAAATAATCAGTTAGGTTTCTTACTTCCTACAGTTGGGAGCAAGTAGTCCTGAAGAAGCAGCCAAATGGATCCGATCATTGCAGGATGCTTCACAAAAGGTTTTTTTTTTAACAGTTGTAACATTTTCTTTACACTATAAATTTTAGAGACTTTTCTTCATTGGATTTATGTTTTCATCAGGGGTTTCAATTTCCGGATTGCGAATTTGTATCTCATGCTGAGAAGGGACTTGTGAAGCTTGATGTATCAAAGAGGAACCGTCGCAAAAACTCTGTGGACTGGACAAATTACTCATCCACAAATTACTCATCAACATCATTGAATGTCGAAACAGTAGTTGCGCATGATGTCATTGCACCTTCTCCATGGAAAATCTTTGGATGCCAAAACGGTAAGAAAAGACAATATTTCTTGTCTTTCAAGAAACCGCTGGCCTTATTCAAACTTTTGAATTTCAGGTTTACGCCTTTTCAAAGAAGCTAAAGATTGGGATTCCCGCGGAAGGGTAATACTTATTTGTTCATATTATTGCATTATCTTTGAATCATAATTGGTTTCTTCACTTATTTTCTTTTGCTGAAACCTATTGCACTTGCAGCATTGGGATGATCACCCTGCAATAATGGCAGTTGGGGTCATTGATGGTACTTCAGAAGATATTTTTAATACGTTAATGTCTCTCGGTCCCCTAAGATCAGAGTAAGCTCTATAAATTTTGAGAACTTGTCCTATTAGGTCGAGTTTCACTTACTTTGTTTCCAAGTTAGCCACTTTAGGTCTACATATTTATCTGGTTTTCAGCTTAGGATTTACTTGCTTATTATGAATTATATTAAGAGATTGAAACTTTGTTGGATTTCTTGCAGATGGGACTTCTGTTTCTACAAAGGTAGTGTGGTGGAGCATCTTGATGGACACACAGATATAATCAATCTTCAGTTATACAGTGATTGGTTGCCATGGGGCATGAATCGAAGAGACTTATTGCTGCGACGTTACTGGAGAAGGGAAGAAGATGGAACATATGGTATGATGTTTATTCTTGATAATGTTCTTGATTTGTTGAGTTTTCGGGTTTATATATAACCTTCTTAACCTTGAATATCACAGTGATACTTTGTCACTCTGTTTATCACAAGAACTGCCCACCAAAGAAGGGATACGTTCGCGCTTGTGTCAAAAGTAAAGTTTCTTACTTCATTCTAATTTGGTTTTTTCCATATCAAAAGTTAGAAGGGACCTAATATAGTAAGGGACATCTGAATGTAGGTGGTGGTTATGTGGTGACTCCGGCGAACAACGGGAAACAATCACTAGTAAAGCATATGGTAGCCATTGATTGGAGAAGCTGGAACTTATACATGAGGCCATCTTCTGCAAGATCCATAACTATCCGTGTGGTTGAGAGGGTTGCAGCATTACGCGAAATGTTCAAAGCGAAACAAGGAAATGGCTTCACTGACTTCGTTTCAGGGGAGTTTTTGGACACCAAACCCTGCTTATCCAAAATCAACACTAGGCCCCTTAAAACAGAGGCCAAAGAGGTTGATCTAGAGACTGTGAAGGCTGAGGAAATGGATAAACCTACTTCAGCACGCAATAGTTTGATGGACTTAAATGATGCTTCTGATGAGTTTTTTGACGTTCCTGAGCCCAACGAGTCTACCGAGTTTGATAGCTTTATTGATACCTCTCCATATTCTCAAGGACATCAGGTAATTTTCTGCTTAACCACTTTGCTTGTGGATCAAACTAATTTGAAAGGTGTGTGTGTGTATTTCAGCTCAAGATACCAACACCAGCTGGTATTGTTAAGAAACTTCAAGATCTAGCCATTAATAAGAAAGGCTATATGGATTTACAAGAAGTGGGTTTGGAGGAAAATAACACCTTCTTCTATGGAGCTACTCTTCAAAAAGATCCAAGTCTCACTCTGCCTTGTAGTTGGTCTACCGCAGATCCATCGACATTCTTGATTCGTGGAAACAATTATCTAAAAGATCAACAAAAGGTAATCCATCTTTTAGTTTACAAATATGTTTTTGTTCTTCTTGAATCTTAAATGCAAAGTGCTGATGATGTTTGTACTTCTCAAACGATAGGTAAAAGCAAAAGGCACATTGATGCAAATGGTTGGAGCGGACTGGATAAGTTCGGATAAGAGAGAAGATGATCTTGGTGGACGAGTAGGTGGTCTAGTTCAAGAATTTGCAGCGAAAGGCGGTCCCGAGTTTTTCTTCATTGTAAACATACAGGTGAATGAATTTTGAGAGCTTATAAATCTAAAGAATCAATGGTTTTTATAATAGACATTAATTGTTAAGAGACACTAATTAATAGAAAATGTATGAATCAGGTCCCCGGTTCGGCTATGTACTCTCTAGCATTGTACTATATGCTGAAAACTCCATTGGAAGAGCATCCTTTGTTAGAGAGTTTTGTGAATGGTGACGATGCTTATCGCAACTCGCGCTTTAAACTAATCCCTCATATCTCCAAAGGTTCGTGGATTGTGAAACAAAGTGTGGGAAAGAAGGCTTGCTTGGTTGGTCAGGCTCTTGAAGTTCGTTACACCCGCGGCAAGAACTACTTAGAGGTAAGATATGAATAAAAGTTGATCGTGTATGTGATATGATAACATAATCATAATGTTTATGGGCTTTATTTCTTTCTCAGCTTGACATTGATGTTGGGTCTTCAACTGTTGCAAGAGGTGTAACCAATCTTGTTCTTGGGTATCTCAACAATTTGGTTATAGAAATGGCATTTTTGATACAGGTATGCAAAAAAACGGAAAACAATGTTTTAAGTTTTTCGAATTGTAAGATTTACTGTTCAGTTTATGGATCACATAATGATCATTTTCAATGTTTTTTTTTTAAACACGAATCAGGCAAATACAGCAGAGGAACTACCAGAACTGCTACTAGGAACATGTCGGCTCAATTATCTTGATGTCTCAAAATCTGTAAAAGAAAGATGAGACATCCCTAAGAACAAACAATATTGCAGGAGCAGAGGATATTTTCGATACTTTGTTTCTTTGTAAAAGCTGTGTTTCTTGTTATGTCAACTCGTTTTCACACTCAAAACTGATGTATAGTCAGGATCAGTAGTTTGGTTCTTTGTGTTATCTGATCCAAGATTGAATAAATAAACTTGTTGATAAGACATGAAAGTCCACAGGAGTGCTTCATTTTGCACACAAAACAAAAACAAAAACAGAGGAACTAGTTACTTGCGAAACACTTAACAGATCTTCTTCTGTATTTCCTTTAAACCCTATTTGACACTAGGTTTCTGTACAATCAAATAGCAAAGACGATAAGTGGTCCGATATGTACTAAAACGTTGGAAACTACCATAGTTGATTTTGTACTAATTTAAATACATTTTCTTTCGATCACTGAACCAACTAAATATTAGCTTTCTAATATTGGAATTCTGGGACTACAAAAATATTATTAGAGTGAGTGAGTGTGATTAATGAATAAGAAACTGTGGGGTTGAATAGCGTTGCGTGCCTCCGAAAGCAAAGGAGTCTCTTTCAGTGGGTTACAGGTTTCTTCCGGTTCAACTGTCGGCACCGACACATCTCTCTAACTATTCTTCTGTTTTGTTTTCCTAGTTTTTACCTTATTTTTCCTTTGTCTTTTTCTTTTCCACGTCAAAAACACTATTGGTTTATTCTATTTCTTTCTTGAAAATAAGATATTTTGACTATATATCATTAGTTAAACTTTTTAACACATTACAGATGATCATCCACAATAGAAAAATGTAGTAATGTAGCACAGATTCACTCGAAACAACGACATATAAATCCACCTTTCGCATGCTATAACGACATCAGAAATGTTGCGACCACAACTATCAAGAAGTTGAGTCTCTATAGAAATTAAACTCTAGGCATGCTATAGATCCAATTTAATCATTTAGTTAAACACTAAACCATTCACAGATTACAAACCCTATAACGTTTAAAATTCAGTATATATTTACATACCCGCATAGAGAAAAGTCCAGTAATCCCAAAAACAAAGCATTCACATTCCGAATGAATCAAACGAAGTCCAGATAGAGCATATAAATAAAATAAGATGTGAACATATTAACTACGTGTTGAAAAACACAAAGACAAACCTTCACGTCCAATAGCGCCGGTGGATACATAATTGTACACTGCAAGTGTCAAAATAAAAAATCACAAGATTGAATTGTGTTTAGCAACTTTTTGTATGTACTAAAAATCATTTATTTTATACTTTTTTTTTTGATGATTACTTGATTAGGATGTTTTGGGTCCGTGAGTCTATACATTACCCACAGGCATGACGAACAGACCATATAATTTAACTCTTGTTTGGAAAGCATAAATCATTTATTGCAATTTCTCATGCTTTTAAATATATTAATACTCTCTCCGTTTCACAAAGAATGTCGTATTAAGGTTTAATTTTTATTTTACAAAGAATGTCGTTTTATATGACAAGATAATAGAGAGGTGATGGCGAATAGAGAGATGATGGCGAATAAACAACGAATATGAAATATTTAAAATGAATTGTTGGTAAGGTGAGTACGTGTGTTTCTACTTTCTATCCATACCTACATTTATCAAATTGCTGCGTACTTGAATATGAAATATATAGTGGTTTTTTTTTGCTTTTTTTTGTTGTTAAAGGGAAATATATTTTGTGTTACTTTTGGTTTGCTGTTTTGGTCGCTTATCTATTTACCTACATGGCTAATTGGCTACATTCATCAGATTGGTAACAGATCGAGAATCCACATTGCTAAAGAGTTTGTGTTTTTTGTTTTATTCACATATTTTCATGATTCCTTTGTTTTGCACGTGATATAACGTCAAAGTACCATTTTAAGAATCTCGACACTCGACTCAACACTATTAAGCGTTGTCAACGATTTATATTTTCTTAATTCTCACGTCGGGGTTCGCTCATAGGCTCTTTCTTTTTTTTTTAATCGAGTGGTTTTGAATTTATTAATTAATATTTTTCTCAAAAAATTTGGTGTCATTCTCAAACGTGCTCTCAACCTTTCATAGAGAAATAATACATATATATGTATCATGTATGTTCCCTAAATGCTCCAAAGCATACGAATAAACCTAAATATTAATGAACGAAATATATGGATACAACTAAACCTCGAGCTAGAACATATATTAGGATGACAGATCAAAAAATAAGCTATGCGCCATAAATATTTATTTTTATTCTTTTTTTTTATAAACCCTATCGGCTGATCCGGTCAGTCTCGGTAGAAACGCACCGAAGTGCTTTATAGTGGACTTCTCTCAGAAAGGCCACCACAATGTATATCCCGAGTTTGTAATGTTTTCCGACTAATGACAGGGAGTAGTCAGACTGTCTGCATTTCTGACTACCATATAAACCAATTAGGCGAAAGCCCAACTGACAGACTTCCCAAACAAATGTGTTTTTTGTTTTCAGGGAGAATCGAACTCGGGTCTGAAAGTTTCACCTTTCACCAAAACTTCCTTTACTACTAGACGACCACATATGTTTGGGCTAATTTCATCTTCCACCAACTCAAAAGGAAAGAAATCTATGAAAATTTGATGACAGGTAAGCTATCACTAGTTGCGATTATGTGGTGAAATGTTGTCACTAACATCACGTTAAAATAGCTCTATCACAAAAAATGGTGAAAAAATTCCATCACCGTCGAACTATATATATATATATCATGTTTCATAAGTAAAAACATTGAATATTTTTTACTCAAAACAATCCAGTAAATTGTCTGCCGCTGATAATATTATTAGTGATTATTTGAGTAATGAACTACTAATGTTACCAAATTTTATTTAGCTCAGTTGGCTGATGTCGATTTACATGGGAAATAACATGTGGAGAGTTCGATTCAACATGTTTAAACTTTTATTTTTTTCTTCCAAAAATCAATTGTTTTCCGTTTTTTTGGCTTGTAGTCCAAATATTCTTAAGACTAAACTGGTTGTAATCGTATTCGTATGATGCAATCTCAGAAATATCAACACATATTAGATCTTCGACTATTTTATCTACAATCATAATAATTTGAATATATTCAAACATGTTTTGAACGTAAGTTAAATGATCTAATGATTTACGTTAATGTTGTTGTATCAACCATCCAAAATTGAAATCCGCATATCATATATTATAAACAAAAGTAAATAATATATAACAGTGAATCCGGCCGAATCCAATTTTATCTTTATCAGTATGATTTTCAAAGACTAAATTTTTTTGACTAAAAGTACTTGACATGAGTCTTTATCTTCTTAAGCTAGTAATTCCAAATTGAAGGGACGATAGCCTAAACCACTTTTTAAAAAATAATAATGATTTTGGTTTAGACCAAAAAAAAAAAGTATATAATTTGGTGTCTTTAGTTGAAATACCATGTGAAGAATTGCTGACAAACTGCTTTATACAGTATACACCAAAACTCAGAGGTTCATGAATAGTCCAAATCATATCAAATAAATGAATATATACAAATATAAATCGGATAGATAGATAATGAAAAAAAAATAAGCAGTGCATGTGGATGATTATTATAGAGTTAGTGAATAATTGAATCGATCCGTTGATCCTAGGACTTGTTGGATTAGAGATTTTTATATATTCGTACGCCGAAGTGAGTCCTTCCATCCCCAAGAGCTAGTAGAGTTCGCACACTACTAGGACCCACACCGTCACATGATCTAACGTGGAGATTGTTGGACACGTGTTCGATTCCCATTCGTCCCAGTTAGAAATATTCATTTGTCAGAAAGAAGAGTACCGATCCCTAGGCAAAACCACGTGATTGTTGAATGATGTAATTATTTCAAATTGTGCATCTTCTACTTAATCTTCCTTTGTTTTAAATTAATCAAAATAACACGTAAAACAGTTTTTATAAAATCGTATCTTGTCACGTATTTTAGACAAGAGTGGGTCCTAACGAAAACATGGGCTCTTACTTGCTCGCAAGTCACCCGCGCCCTCTCACCTCTTCTATGTGCACATGCTAATCCTCCACCGACTAGATACGCATACGGTCGCATATCGTATATTATACGTTATCAATACGGTCAACCGTACCAAAAAAATGTTTATAATTTACTACCACCCCCTACCCCGCCAACATTTCTGTATCATTATTACTATTAACTATAAATTATGTGTCACGGATTTGTATTACTCTTGTGATAGAGCCTTAGAGGTGGTGGCAATTTAATTTTTTCATTTATTATATTTGTATATGTGGACACATTTAAGTGTAACTTTATTTAGTCATGTACTTGTTGAGATCATGGAAAGAAATCTTTTGAGGAGTTTAGCCTTTTTCTAATACAAAGCGTAAAACTAAGCTAGTATATATATAAAGTTAACGTTTTAGTTCTTCAATTAATTTGGATTTAATATTTTCTATTTTTATATGATTTAAAGATATGTTCAGTTTAAAGCAGAAGTCTTACCAAACTCATATTTAGCGTTTCGTAAACAATTTAGATCAATGTCATACATGCGCTTGAGTTACTTTTATTGGACCTAAAATTTATTTGGTTAGAGAAACTAAGGTTTCCTACATAAATCTACTCTTTTAATCAATATTTGTTGAGATGTCTTAATCAATTTAAGTTTAATGATCGACGACACACATAAGAGAAGCCTTTTCTTTTTATGCCGGAAGTTATACGAACATTTTTGGTCCCAACCATATATAGGCCGAGGTTCAAAAAATTTCATAGCATAATAAGCATGACATTAAATAAAAAAGAATAATGTACTTTATTTTGCTATAATACATGAAGTGATCTCAACATACAACCATTGACGGAATGTAATATATGTATATAGACACATAGTACATGACTTTTTCTATGTTTATAATATATATACATAGTACATGTCTTTATATGTTTATAATTTTAAGAAAAATAGCACCTACATATACTGATATACATATATATAGCTTTTTGTCATTTGGAGAGTAATGGGGAGAACTCTTTCAGAAGAAAGTGATCGTGTATGGAGTGAGGTCCAAGTTAGTTACTGAAAATATATACTAAAAAGGAAGAAAAATAAAAGAAAGAAAGTGAAAAAGTAGAGCCTTAGAAAATCAGCATTAAATTAAATAGGTCGATCATGTTGTTTTATTTTTAATTTCTATTTCTTTAGGAAAGAGTATGCTTGAAGTAAGGAAGCTAAGAGTATTGTTGAAGTTAGCTTAAGAAAATGGTGATATAGAAGATAACCTCAAAGGAAAACTCATTGGATATGTCTAAAAATGTGGAGTTCTTTGGATTTGAATTCATTGTGTCTTCGATTTTTGGTGACTGCGTACAGTGTTCTCCATAATCTATTATATTATTATTTTTTTTTGTTAACCTAATCAAGTTTATCCATTTATTTTTATGATTTGGTATATCATCATTGTTCAGTAAGACTGGAAACTTAGAAAAAAATTCTTATGATGCATATCTACCAGAAAAAAATGATTAGATCATTTTATTACCACTTTATTAATTTTCAAGATATCTTAACAAGAAAATGATCAACCCTTCACTATAGGGATTACTTTAGTTCATCTATATATTGCCTGACTTTTTAGCTAACTAATGAAAACTAAGTTAAAAACATAACTAATTGAAATTTTGTTAAAACTTCACTGATATACTTAATTAGTAATTAAGTTAAATATTATTAGAAAATTTTTAAGGCCGGAGTTTAGATATAAAGGATATAATTTTCTTTGCGACTTAAGCAAGAAAATTTTTTCCGAGGGCAAAGACTCCATGAAAAACTTTTTATTTGGTTTAAAACTCACAAAGAATTTTATTCCTCTTGATGGAGACAAATGAATTGTAATATACTAAATAAATAACAACTATATTCACCAAAAAAAAAAATAAATAACAACTATAAGAAAATATATTATTGTAACCGTGAAGGCGTGAAGTCTAGTTAGTATTTATTACTTTGATAAAAAAAAACGTAGAAGCTTTTTTTTTTTGTGTGTGTAGTAAAACAAAAGAAGGTACAGAGTGGAGTCATGTTTCCTTAAGCCTGTGAATAATATAGGCTTTTATGTAGTTTAACAAAAAAAATGGTAACATGTATTTGGAAAAAGTCTATACTTTTACTTTGCAACACGTAGTCTAAAGAGAGGCAAAAACAATGGGAAGAAAATTATAAAAATCCCATATCAATAAAATATTGGAATTGATACCAAACAAAAAAAAGAAATTGGAATTACATGTACGCGTAAACGTCGTATATTTCCTTGGTGCCATTTCACCTTCCCATTATCTCATTGACTTTCTTATGCATATACGGTAGGAGCGAAACCATATATGACTAGAATTATACGCGTTAAACAATTCTAGAATTTCTTAACTTTAATCTAAAAAGTAAAAATCCTATTTACTCTGCTAATTACGTCACCTCTCTTTACTTAAATGACAATTTTTTCGGATATTTTTTTTAATCTTGCTTTACAATACACAAATAAGCTTTGTTGAAAACATAAAAGTATTATAGATGAGAAGATATGTATGTAACTTTAACTTAAACAATATTTTTCTCTTTAATAAGGTTTCCTTAAACCATTGCTTTTTGCAAAACAAAAACAACTTTTGTACAGCTAAGCAAGGTTTGTGAATAAATCATCTTTGGTAAAGTCTCAATGAGATATGGAACCCACATGAGGGAGGTGAGATTATGATTTTTTTTTTTTTAATGAAATGTTTATTTTAGAGAGAGAGAGAGAGAAAGAAAGAGACTTCCACATGAAGACAGGGTAAGGAATGGTAAAATACAGCTAGCAAAAGAAGTGTTTCTCACACCTAACTCTTTATAATAATAAGAGAGAAGCAAGCAAACCCCATTGCTCTCCATTACTCATTTTTTTCCCAATCAATCACTCTTCACTTCTCCCCACTCATTGCTCCTTTTTTTTTTCCTTTCTAAGCAATCTCTCTCTCTCTCCTTCTCTCTTCTTATATTCTCAAATTTGATTCTTTTCTCTCTCTCTCTCTCATACGATCTGCACACCACTAAGAACAACAGAGGTTTGATTTCCTCCTTCTCATTCTTCATTTTTGGTTTTGCTTTTCTTGGGGAATTCTTGAAATTATAATGGGTTTTTAGGAATCTTGATGTTCAAAATTGAGTTTTTGCATAATTCAAGAAGTGTCGGTGGAGGCATTTATTTGTAACTAATTGTTCTGAACTTGGTTTTGTTTAACACTATGTTTTTTGTAACTGAATTTTTTTGTGTTTTCTTCTTCTTTTCACACAAGAATTCTAGAAGATAGATAGATAAACCAAGAATGCTAAATTAACGGTGACTTTTGACTTTAAGAACCCTTTAGTCTACTGTGATTGAATTGTACATAGAATGGTCCTCATTATTATTACTAAGCCTTATCAAAAAAAAAAAAAAAAAATCAAAAAAGGTGGGCCAAAGAATGTTCAAATTTTTGATTTTAAGGTGGTTCCAAAATTTGGTTCAAATTTTCAAAACTTTTTCAGAAACTTCCTCTGTTCAAACTCTTGTCATTTTCCTCTATATAATTATTTCATTAGCCCATCTCTCATTATTTATTCTTTCTTATATCCAGCTAGCTAGAGTTGCAATAATTGTAAAAGATGATTGGACAAAGCTTCCCGGAGGATCTTGATTGTGGCAACTTCTTTGACAACATGGATGATCTCATGGACTTTCCCGGTGGAGATATCGATGTCGGTTTCGGCATAGGTGACTCCGACTCTTTTCCTACAATCTGGACCACTCATCACGACACGTGGCCCGCCGCTTCTGATCCTCTCTTCTCTTCCAACACCAACTCTGACTCATCACCTGAGCTCTATGTTCCGGTTAGTTCTATGCTAACCTACGCCCTCTTCTTATAGCCAATTAGTATGATTTTACCAGTGTGTACATATTTAACCACAAGTTTAATGAGTATACTAAATGAAAACTGTGTCATTTTGGGTGGTTTTTAGTTAGATCAAGTTTGTTAATTTCCCGCTCATTATTTGGTTAGTTTTATGCTAACATACGCACTTTCTTAGTTCTGTTTTTGCCTGATTTTACCATATCAAAAAGTTTCTGTTTTTATAGTTAGATGAAACCCTTTTTTTGGCGCTTAATTATTTTTCTGTAGAATTTGTCTAACAATGTTTCTTTTATTGGGGGTGAAATTGCAGTTTGAGGACATTGTTAAGGTGGAAAGACCACCAACCTTTGTGGAGGAATCCTTGGTTGAGAAGAAGGAAGATTCGTTTTCGACAAACACGGATTCATCATCTTCTCATAGCCAATTCAGGAGCTCAAGTCCAGTGTCGGTTCTCGAAAGCAGCTCCTCCTCGTCCCAAACCATCAACACAACCTCTCTTGTTCTCCCTGGAAAGCATGGTCGTCCACGCACAAAACGCCCTCGTCCACCGGTCCAGGAGAAAGATAGAGTCAAAGACAATGTGTGCGGGGGAGACTCTCGCCTCATTATTAGAATTCCAAAACAGTTTCTCTCTGATCACAACAAGATGATCAATAAGAAGAAGAAGAAGAAGGCCAAGATTACTTCTTCCTCTTCTTCGTCCGGGATTGATCTTGAAGTCAATGGAAAGAACGTCGATTCGTATACTTCAGAGCAAAGGAAATGTATGCACTGTGAGGTCACCAAGACTCCACAATGGAGGCTTGGGCCAATGGGTCCAAAGACGCTTTGCAATGCGTGCGGCGTGCGCTACAAATCAGGGAGGCTTTTCCCGGAGTACCGTCCAGCTGCGAGTCCAACATTTACTCCAGCTCTTCACTCAAACTCACACAAGAAAGTGGCTGAAATGAGAAGCAAGAGATGCAGTGATGGTAGCTACATAACCGAAGAGAATGATCTGCAAGGACTGATTCCGAACAATGCCTACATTGGCGTAGACTAAAACCGAGAAAAGATGAGTCGATTTCCATGCGTTGAAGTGATTAGATATGCCAGGAGTAGGAAAGAGTCAGTGAGCAGAAAAGATTTAGCTTTAGAAGAAATGAATGAAGAGAACAATCAATTGGGGGATTAAAAAGTTAGATGAGAATTGATTGTGTTTGTATTTTGTATTTTTAGTGTGAATGGGCAAAAACTCTTGAAACAGAGGAAAAGTAAGTTGAGGAAGAGCAGATGATTTTGAAGACATTAGAGAATCATTAGGTGTTGAGTATTACATTAAATCTTCCTCTCCTTCTTTTGTTCTTTCAATTCTTTGTATTTTTCTTGTGAGGATTCTCTTTTCTTTTTTTTTTTTGTAGTTGATTTGTTTAGCTAAAGAATTCTTTCTTTCTTTTTTTTTGTTTTTGTTAAAATCCAATGTTATAAATTGTTAATTATTAAATTGTTTCCTTACCATTGAAACTACACAATGCTAAATACATTTTTTTTTTGCCGACAAGCTAAGTACATGTCTAAAATGACATTGACATGTATTAATATTACTGGCTGATTCAAGTCTAACATAGATTGAAAAGGTTTCTAGTTTCTTAAAGCTTTTATGGTCAAGTTAGAGTTAGTGGCGTGTTTAAATCAGTGGTTTTATGATATAAGCAATAATGTAAACTTAAATGGAGATGAGAGATAGAGTAACAACCACTATCTTTTTCTAAACAAAGACTAGCTTTTATGTAAATCCACCCATCTATGATGCCAATTTAAGTTAGAGTGTTTCTTAATTTACCAACCTTCTTTCAAATCAAAACTCACTCATTTCTTATTCTTTCATAATTACTGAAACTATTTTTTCAGCATATTAAATTTGCAGAGCATTTATATAGCAACGAGCGAATGCTTATTTTTTCAAAAAACTTACACTTGTTTCGTTCTCATATTGTTATTTTCAGACCATAAAGAGGACTTAACCAACTACTGGACAAAATAAGGATGCTTTTATAATCGTCGATGCACAAATAACCAACTCGATTGGACAACATATCTTCTTTCCTTCACGATTTTGATGATTTCACCGAACAATTTGTTTTTTCTTTCTCTTTTGTCTTTTAATTATGTCATTTTCTTACTGGATATGTTCAATGGTCGAAGTTGGGTCTTAGCCTAACACATTACATATATTTACAATAGACATATCTTTTTCATCTATTTTTTTTGGGTTCAAAGCAGACTTTACATATGTTTACATAATTCTGCAGAAGTCAAAATCCGAGAGTTCCCTAAGCATGAAAAAATTGAGGCGAATCTCTATACTATTAAAAGAGAAGTACAAATGAAAATCTCTATACTATTAAAAGAGAAGTACAAATGAAAATGGGTCGGGTTAAAATCGGAAAATTGACCCAATTTCTGAAATCGGATCTTTGAAATTTTTTTGGTATATAAATTCGAATTAATAATGAAAAATCGAAATAAAATCAAATATTTATGGAAATCAAATAAAATCTGATTGTACTTATGGTAACTAATAATAAAAGCATATTCCGAACAAAATTATACATTAATTACGTATAATAAATTTGTTCATATATTTTTGGGACTAATTTCATAACAATCAACGTTTTTGTCATTAATTTCGCTCATTTTAGCCAATTATCATTAATTGAAAGATATTTTATTTGCTTCTAAAGATTTCTAGAAAATTTATCACAAATAACTCATCTATTTTATAAACTAAATTGATATTTTTATTTTAGTCGTGTAAATTAAATAGATATTTTTATTTTGGTTGTGTAAATTAAATAGATATGAAATCCATGTAACTAATTTTAATTTAATTAGATTAAATCGAAATTATGATATTTTCATACCTATAGCTTACCAAAGAAGTTTAATTTTCAATTTATAAAGATTTCTTGAATATGATTTTAGAATTATTCAATAAGATGATAAGTATTTATTAAATTTTGTGAATCATGAAAAATAATAATTAATTTTTAATCATTATACTTCATCTTTCAATCTCTCATCTAACAAATAAGATACATATTCTATTATTACTATGTCCAAACTTCATTTTGTTGTATGACTAAATAATATTCCCATTAGAACTGTCAAAGCGAGTTGATTCGTCCCGTTAAGTCTGTTTTGCGATAGACAAAAAATATTTTGACTTGTAGTTAGTCGGTCCGCACGACCCGCGGGTAGCATATATGAAATACAAACCCGTCCCGCGATAGTATGTGGATTTGCGGGATTGTCCATGGATTTTGTTTAAATAATTTTAAAGTAACCAAAATTTAAAATACTACTAAAATAAATAAATAAATAAAAATACTATTAAAAGTTTGTTTAAATTACCACATGTTGAATAAATTATAATTTTATCAATAAATACTAATATGCGGGCTGATCCGCCAACCCGCGGATGAAAACCGATTAAACCTATGACCCACTGCGAATTAATCCATGTGGCCCGCTTATTTGCGGATTTAATATATTTTCCCAAATCTGCCCCATAGTGAGATGATGTGGGCTCGACCCGCGGTTTTTGACCTATTTTGACTGCTTTAATTCTCATGAATCGTCTAATTTTAGAATTTTAAAACACAAAATTCTATTTTGTAAATCATAATTAATACGATGGGTATATTTATAAACAATTTTACATTTTCTCTACAATTCGTTATTATGAATATTTATAAGTATACTACACGATTCGTTCTACTAAAAAACACACACAATATTAAACGCAACGTTTGTAAACCAATATTCTCCCGCGGTGGACCGCGGGTCCGATCCTAGTTCGACTACATTGCCGAATTAAAGCCTAGAATGTTTTAAGGGAATTAAATAAGATTAAAAAATATATATATTCAAAATAACAGTCGTATGCAAGATTAACCTGTTAAATCACAATTTAATATTCCGACGACACTGTAAAGATCTGACTAAATCTCACACTGATCCATCATACTTGTTGACAAAAGGTCCTATTCAAAATACCATTCTTATGCATATAATCGTAATTTGAGTTGTGGAACATAGTCACTCGTGTCAATGTATAGAATGAAATCCGACAATTAGCGTAATACGTTGAATATTATCTGAAAAAATGTCAAACTATATATTTGATTAGTAATTAAAAAAAAATCATGTTTTCTTAGAAAATAAATCAAACCTTCTCTTCTCGTCGTCACTTTCACTCAATTCGATCAACACAAATACACAATCACTCAGGAATCAAGACCCAACACTTTTGTCTTGGTTGTTAGGGGCTGGGTTAAATACTATTAGGCCCAGTATCGGCCCACGTAGTATTTTTCTTTTCTGTTTCATCTAAGCTCTATAGTTTTTGTTTATACATTTTCTTTGTATTCCTCATTTTCCTAACAAGCCTATATTGGTGTCAGAATAGACCACCACTGCACGAGAAAAAACATTTAATTTTGATCGCGAGGAATAAATTGTGTAACCAAGTGATCGTGGAGGTAACATTACTACATAGACATAGTACATAGTGTTACAAAAGAAAATTATATTTCCTAATAATTAAAACAAAAGATAAAGTAGTAAAAATATTATTTTTTCGTCACATCATTACAATTTTCCTAATTTATGTTTAAACCATTGCTGTTTGGCCTACTAAAGGTATAAGAAAGACACGCCACAGAGATCCATCGAGTGGTCTACAATTTCTATGTTTTGGAATCAACTCATTTGCTACAATGACAAACTACCACATATATTTATTTACTTTACAGAAGAATTATTTGAATAATCCAAAATCAAAGAGGAGAAAGTTGTATTTACATTTCTGATTAACATTTTAACGTCAAAAGAAAAGATGTGAAACATAAAGTGTGCAACTGGGGCATTCACGGGAACAGATCAAAAACCTTTTCAAATATACTTCCTAGTAAAAGAGGAATAATTCAGATTACCACACTGATAAATTAGGAGCAAATTCGTTTTAACAATCCAAAAGAAATAAACAAAGAACTAAGTTAGTTGTGGTGCTGACGAGCCCTAGTCGGCCCTAGTCCCAAGTGGACGGCAAAAAAACAGAAGTTCACTATTAAAAAAGTTAAAGTTAATAGTGAAAAGGATTAATGTAGGAAAAAAATGACTACAAGACTTCAAAATCTTTTGGCAAGAGGAAGAAAAACATTAGAAACAAAAACAGAACAAGGCAAAGCTGCAAAAGTCAAGTTTCATTTTCTTCGTTATTTACCATCACTTTTGTGTTGTCATATTCATCTTTTTCTAAGCAGATAAAATATTTAGCCAAAATTTATGTAACTTCTGAGATCAAAAACTGGTCTTTTTTTTGTTTATCACTTCAGATATACCCAGTGATCAACATAAAATCAGTATATGTTACGAAGATTCTAAAAGTTGAAAAGGGCATGCTAATCTGAATGAATACCCAATTTTTTTAGATTCTAGAAGCTCTGTTTATCTATATATCAACTAAATAGTCGGCATGAAGCTCTCAAATACTTGGTCCACCTATTTATAGAGTACACAACTTTTATTGGAAACAGCTAAATGGAAAACTCTGTATTATTTAGGGTTTGGTACTAGTTCCTTTTGTTGTGCAACTATCAATGAATAACATATACTACCTTATATTGATAACTCCAAAGTCCAAACTCTAAAATGAATCGTTAAAAATGGAAGTAGAAAAAATTTGGTGGCCTCTCATTACTCTTTATTCATTGTTGGGTACAAACCAACGTCCAACATCGGAAGTTTAGAAAAGAAGATTATAATATATAAATAAAGTTCAACTCCAATTAGCAAGAGGTCTTTTGGGAAGAAGTCCAATAACAAATCCGTGCGGGCATGAGCATGTAGGCGCAAAGCGGACAATATCATACTAATCAGGGAGTTGGATTGGGGTTGGAAAACCCAATAAATGGTATCAGAGCCTAGGTTGAAAAATGTGGACCTAGGGGTGTGGGCTAAAGTTCGGTGTGGGAGAAGCCCTCACATGTGACATGATAAGAAGGTGCCTCAAGAACTTCACGAATAAGGTGCCGAGTTAGGGGCCAAGGTTTCGCTGAAGAGGAGGCCCAATGTTCGTGGTCCTTGGTTTGAAAGGGAGATTGTTGGGTACAAACCAACGTCCCACATCAGAAGTTTAGAGAAGAAGATTCTAATATATAAGTAAAGTTCAACTCCAATTAGTATGAGACCTTTTGGAAAGGAGTCCAATAATATATCCGTACGGGTTTGTGCATGTAGGCTCAAAGCGGATAATATCATACTAATGGAGGAGTTTGAATAGGCTTAGGAAAGTCCAATATTCATATCTAGTTTGCTCAGTGCCGACTCTACTATCTAGCTATTATGAGATTCTTATGTTAAAAACTTTTCAAATCATCACAAATATTTTTTACCTAGATTTTATTTTTGTCCATGCCTGTAGTAGTAAACATTTTATCTTGGATTAAGGTCTTAGACCCATATCATTCCATGTATCGGGATCAGAGCAAGAAAATTAGTTTACGTGCTCTTTTGGAAGGTCTTATAGTAGTATACCAAAGGAGCTACAGATGATGGATTAATACATTTAACCATCAATTTAAGAGAAAAAACATCAATAACAAATGGTATATTATTTATATAAAATATTTAAAATCATTGGAAAAAACACAGTATGAAACGCTAAATTTTCAAGAGCTCAAAACCTTATTGGATTTTCAAAATGGGCAATGATGGACACATGTTATTCGTCGAATTATTATTTGGATTCTCAAGCTGGCCTTTTCTATCGTATTTTCTTCTTTACAACATTTTTTTAACCCCATTGTCAAAAAGTCGGCTTTGAGCCCATGATTGTAATAAATGGGATAGCTTGAATATTGCAACCACCACACTAAGAGTTCCCGTCTAATATTTGTTTAACTTAATGAATTACAATTTACACATGTATTTTGTAGCAAATATAACTTGAAATCTTTCCCTTAAAAATATATTCATCATAAAAGCCAAAGCTTTAAGCATTAGCCAAAACATTGTTTGTCCTGTCCACAAAATACCAAAACTTATAAATAATGGAAAAAAAAACAGCCTAATCTACAGAAAATTAATCACCTCAGTTGGTTGCCAACTTGCCATCATTTCAAAACCTTAAAAAACTATGTAAAATGATCATTTCATTAACAACAACCAAAAAAATGTAAAGTAAAACAGAGTCCAAAGCCTCGTCACATCTGCCCATAAATACCCTTCACCGACTCACCATCTCACCACATCAATTCTCTCATTTCTCTCTCTCTCGCTCTCTCACTTTCGAATATATCTTTAAGATAACTGAGACATACTCTTAAGTTTGGTGAAGAATAAGAAGACAATGACGAAGGAAGTGGTTGGGGATAAGAGATCTTTCTCCGGGAAAGACTATCAAGACCCACCGCCTGAGCCTCTGTTCGACGCTACTGAGCTTGGGAAATGGTCTTTCTACAGAGCTCTCATCGCTGAGTTCATAGCCACTCTCCTCTTCCTCTATGTTACCGTTATGACTGTCATCGGTTACAAGAGCCAGACCGATCAAGCCCTGAATCCTGACCAGTGTGCAGGCGTTGGCGTCCTTGGCATCGCATGGGCCTTTGGTGGCATGATCTTCATCCTCGTCTACTGCACCGCCGGCATCTCTGGTATGCTCTCTCTCTCTCTCTCTTTATCTTTTTGATATAGTAGGTTTTTCTTATTTTCATCTATTTGCTCCTTAAGTGTCACACTTGTTAAGTTGTTAGCTCAAAACAGAACTTGCTATACTTAATTTACCACAAAATAAAATGCTCATTTTCCTTTTTTATAAGGATTTTTTGCTATCTTGATTGGAAAATGTAATCAGAAGTGACTAACAAAACATGAATTCGGTTTGTTATAACATTAAAGAAAGCATGAATATGAATAGGTTTTCTAATTTTCTTGGTTTATAACTTTATATGTATAATAGTCCAATACTAGACCCCAAAAACTTTCCAATAATACTAAAAATAATTTTTTTGATGAATTTCGGTTTTTTGTTCGGTTAGAATATTAGTTAAGTTTTTTTTTAAGAAACAATGTGATCACTCATTCGTAATAAAATTTAAATGTAGTTTGGTTTGGTTTTAATGCTCACATAAATGTTTTGGTTAAACTTATTTTAATGAAACAGGTGGCCATATTAATCCGGCCGTGACTTTTGGGCTGTTATTGGCTCGGAAAGTAACGTTGTTGAGAGCAGTGATGTACATGGTGGCTCAGTGCCTCGGTGCCATTTGTGGTGTGGCTTTGGTCAAGTCCTTCCAGTCTGCTTATTACAACCGCTACGGTGGCGGCACAAACGGTCTCTCCGATGGTTATAGCATCGGCACCGGTGTTGCCGCCGAGATCATAGGTACATTCGTCTTAGTCTACACCGTCTTCTCTGCCACTGACCCCAAGAGGAGTGCGCGTGACTCTCACGTCCCGGTAAGCCCTTTATTTTTCCCTTTTGATTATTTATTTTAATAGAATGTGATATGATTATGTCAAAACAGAGAAATTGAGTCATGGTTAGATAATTTAGAAACTCATCGCATTAAAGGAAACAATAGAATACCCGTGTCCTATACGGCGCACTACTTATCATTAAGATTTTAGCCGTAGAAAATGTATGCTTGTTGACAAAAAAAAAAACTTACTAGATTAAAAAAAAAAAAAAAAAAAGCTTACTAGATTCGAAATTCATATTTAGAATCGAATTAAGAAAGAAAAATAGACCGTACGACATATCAGGGATATATTGCGAGTGTAGTTTCTAGATTCGTTATTATAATAAAATGACATAAAACACATCGATGGTCTAAACTTTTTGTCTTTCACGTCTCTCTCCATCACACATGTCCTTATTTGGACATGGTCCCAGCTTCATTTGTAACCACGTATACTTCTCCCAAACATTACTATATGAATATTTGTTGTACTACACTATTGTCTCGTGAATAGTAACATTTCATTTTGTTGTTGTTGGTGGTGGTGTGGTGATTGAAGGTATTGGCTCCTTTACCAATTGGATTTGCAGTGTTCATCGTTCACTTAGCTACAATCCCAATCACGGGCACTGGCATTAACCCTGCAAGAAGTCTCGGAGCTGCAATCATCTACAACAAGGACAAAGCTTGGGATCATCATGTACGTTACTATATCAAATATTTACTTCTTTGTCTTCAATATTACCAATCGACAAAGTTACAATTTGTTAATGTTTTCCTATTAATTATTACAACAGTGGATATTCTGGGTGGGTCCGTTTGCGGGTGCAGCCATTGCGGCTTTCTACCATCAGTTTGTGTTGAGGGCTGGTGCGATTAAGGCGCTCGGGTCCTTCAGGAGCCAGCCTCACGTTTAAGTTTGATTTTCTCTTCCCCAAGTATCAAAGAGGGGAAAAAGAGAAGATAATAATAGAGGCTTGATTTATCTTATGTAGACCGGTTGGAGCCAAGTGACTTGTAGTATCTAATTTCTAGCTTTGGTGAGGAGAGATTTTGAAGTGTCACTTGAGGGCCTACTTTGAATTGCGACTTCTATAATTAAATCTATGTCTCTACTCCTTGACTTAATAATATTGCTCTATTTATTACTCTACTAAATTCCTTATGATCGACTTAAGTGCCGAGTATTTCTTTACAATTACACATGAAAGTAAGAATTTACATGTGAAAGTGGAATAGTGTGGTTCCACATCAATGAGATTACCTTCCACGTTCCAATCAAACTATGTTGTGGTTCCTTGTAGTTTGGAAAGTAATGTCACTGATGTTGTTGGGCATAGTGTAGTGAGTGGATTGGACGGTGATGGAAAAGACTCATCGTGAGGTCAGATAAAGTGGCCATCAACCTCATCATAAAGAAAGCTTTAACAACTTTGTGGTTCATGCGCATTTTTTGAAGCACATGATGATGATGAAAATGGGTTTCGCAGAAATCTATGGACGAGCTAATCTCTCGATTTCAAACTAACCTCATGTTCAAAACTAAGGTCTTAATCATCCTTCATATGAAAATACAAGGAAGCATCATCGTACACATTTCAACTCACTTATAACTTTTCGTTTCTAGTATTATGGGAGATAATTTGGGAACCAATATATATATATTTGAACCAAATTCTTGTCTTGCGGAATACGTATAAAGTACTGTGAAATGTCAAATTCTAATTATGAAGTGAATCTCTTAAAACTTAAATTGTTTCCTTATTCATCAAGCAAAATAAATTTCAATGATTTTAAAAATTTCCAAATGCTTTATAAATTTAATTTGTAGTCAAGACATTATTCTCCTGCTCCTGTTAAGATTTTTTTTTCTTTCTATATGAGATTTTAATTCACAAATTTCTTTTTATTTTTCCTCAAGTAAAATGTTTACATATCGGTATTAGAAAGAAAAAAAAAAAAGCAATTAAAAAGGTCGGTCTACTTGTGGCTCACTGGTTCGAAACCTAGGTTTAGATTTTTACTTGACCACAACGAAAACTAGTCTAATAAATAAACAAAAAGTTATGAGTTTTCTAGTTGACAAAAAAAAAAAAAAATTATTAGTTTTATTCTTTTGGATTCCAGAATTTGACGGAAAATAGAAGCGTCGAGTTCCTCTCCCTCAGGTTGTCAATGGCGGCTAGGTTACTTGCTTTGAGACGCGCTTTGTCTCTTTTCAGTAACCAACAACATCGAATTCCTTTGTCTCAAGGTTTCAACTTTGTCCTCTTTACGAAAATTAGAGTTTATGAAAATTCGGGCACCAGAGTTAAACTGGTGGCTTAATCTGTGTAATTTATACTTGCCTTGATGTTTCTTTTGATGAATTTGGTTGAGAATCATCTAAATTTGTGATTTTTATGTTTGATTTTACACTAGAAGTTGATTTTGTATAAATACGGAGGCTAGGTTATAGTTTTGGGGGAGATTTTGGTTTTAGGGTTGTTTTGGTACCTTTTAGGGATTTGGGGCATTAGTGATTGTTGAGTACTCGCATTCACATGTGTATCATCTAATATCTTCTTTGCTCTGTTACATTTTGGAGTTTGAGAAAGCTTACGAAACTTAAGTTACGAATGCTTATAAAAGTGCTTTGTCTTGAACATATGTATGCATTGAGCATTGGTTGTGAACATCGGCTTTTTAGCAAGACACTGGTTTAGTTAGCATGGATTAAGTTAGTGTTCCAATACCTGCATCTTTAGATCTAAACATTGTTTGTATTTCCTGTCTTTCTTCTTGAGTTTTAGCTCTTATGAAAGCACTCCATTTGTGAGTTGCGACCGCTCTTTTCTTGCTGCTATAAAAGCGTTAATCTATGCGTTCACCAATACGTTCATGTGTTGTGTTGTTTACATAATGAAACTCAAGTTTAAAATCTACTCTTTGATGCAAATATTGTCCTAGGAGGTTCCTATGTTGTCCTGTTATGGTACTGACTGTTTTCGCTGCGTGCAACTTCAACTACTGTTAAACTGATCTTTCTCGATTATCTTTTTTTTTTGTAAATAGTCTCAACAGAGCAGTTGTCGCTATCAAACTCACTCTTTGGCAGAAATCATGTGTATGGAAGATTATTTCAGAGACAATTATCTGTAATCCGTGAGGCAAATGAAGCTCCAGTAACCAATGTCTGCAAGTCTTCAAACTCTGCTACTGAAACGGCCAATGTTCCCTCCCCTGCGACGGCCTCTGAGGAAATGATGGTGAAGTACAAGTCCCAGTTAAAAATAAACCCGCGGCATGATTTCATGATGGTCTTCACTTGCAAGGTCTGTGATACAAGATCTATGAAGATGGCGAGCCGAGAATCATATGAAAACGGCGTTGTGATGGTACGATGTGGAGGGTGTGATAATCTTCATTTGATTGCCGACCGTCGTGGTTGGTTTGGAGAACCAGGAAGTGTGGAGGACTTTCTTGCTTCTCAAGGGGAAGAATTCAAGAGAGGATCCATGGATTCTCTTAACCTTACACCTGAAGATTTAGCTGGAGGAAAGATGTCTACTGAATAAAGAGAGCTCTTTTTTGCTTTTGCTACTTGACCATTATGGAACCGAACTTCACCTTATGTTCCAATATTATTATGTTTCTTGTAGATCACTGTTTGGTAATATTTCCAATGCTGAAGATGTTTGATACAATTATGTGTTTGCAATGTTCCATATGAATTGAGATGTTCTATTGATGTAGGACAAAAACCAAATCTCAAGAGAAACAAAATGAGTAGAACTCAAGATTGATCAGTTTTAGGTGTTCAACTTCTCAATGATCTCTGCAAGGGCTGAATATGTGCCAATGACTGAACATACTGCTCCTACTGTCATAATTAAGATACAGATCGTCACCTACAAACACACCACAGATCGTTACTTCGATTCAAATTTGAAGAATTTCGATTTTTGGTTTGGTTATCAGAAGTGACCAGGCCATACCTGAGTAGGGGTTACTTTTCGCCTTAAGATGCTTAAGAAACAAGCTGGCGGTAGTATCAGCGTCTGTGTGTCCAGAAAAATTTCAGGCTAAACAAATTCATCTATGAAATTGCAAAATATGAATTTGCTTTACATAACCAGAAAAAGATGAAACAAATATGTAACTTACAATGAGCATTGTCAAGAAGGATCCAATCAATGACATGACAAGACCTGCAAGAATTCTAAGTGTCAAAAGAAGTGACTTGTTTTTGTTCATGTATATTTTTCGAGTGTCCTTACCGAAGAAAGGAATCGCAAGACCAACGAGCAGAGTAGAGAAGGCTAATGCACTTCTAATGGCGATTGAGTAGAAACGTGATTTCCCATGGTTTGATGGTATTAACTCCTCAAGACTCATTGCAACCGGAGATAATGTCAAAGCATATGTGCTTTCTTTCTATTAAGGCCACACAATTTTCAGTTTCTATTTTGAATAAGCTATATGAAAAATTACAGAAATAAGTGAAAAGTCTCTGAATATTTCTTGAGAAAGGATATTTGGTAAATGGATTAACAACCTGCAAAAAAAGGCCAAAAAAAACTCTTAGATGACCTCACCAAGCTACCAAATCTAGTGTGTTTTGTCTACTTTCATGTAGTAAACAGAAATTAATAAGCAGAGGAAAGGTGAAATAACAAAACTTACTGTAGTCCACAAAGCAATCTTAGATGCAACCAAATCTTGAGGCAGGTTAAGAGTAAACTGTGATTCTGTTGATTCTCCAAACATGCTATATCCCATAACAGCCACACCCGCATACATCAGAGTGCAAATTCCAAAACTGTGAAAAACAAAAAAATTCGAAAACTTCAGAAAAAGATGAAAACGTAGAGGTTCCCTAAGATTGTGTAATGTCTTTATAATTAAGCTTACGATGCCAAGAGAACAGCAGGAAATTGAGATGGTTTGGCCATAGAAGTATATATATTTGGGAAAACACCATGTCCTGAGTAACAGTAACCATAGAGTCCTACAGAAACCGGTAATGTTGCGAGGTTTAGTGGAGTTCCTTTGCTGTGAATACCAACATCATCAACCAAACCAACCCAAAACAAGCACAAAACCACCAACACTGATGCAATCACCCCTCCAGCTGCAAAATTAAGGATAAGATTCATATATATGAAAAAGGAATCTTTAAAAGATCCCTCTAGATTGAATGTTTTATACCTGATATGTAACTTAGTACGCTGAGATCTCGAAGCCAAACGGTTGGGAGAACAGCGAGGGTGGTAAGCAGAGCAAATAGACGAGGCGCATCTAAGTGAAACCCTCCAATACTTAGACTAGCATTTGGAAACATTGATGAAAGATTATCACCTTCCAAAATTATGTATTCAACACTCATAGCCTGCATGCAAAATGAACATGTATTAAACTTTGTGTTACTTTATCATATAGGAACATTTAGTATTCCTCTTTAGACAAATATTCCAATGTGTGGTTGATGATTTTCAACATTTTTATTATACTTAAACCAGCTATTCCATATATGAAAAAGAGAGAGGGAAACACTATGGACCCTGGGCAAAGGTGTTGTCTACTCCACAAGTGGTCCATTGTTTTGACTTTTGACTTGAGATTCATTTAGAAAAATGTCTTTTGTCTTTATTTATATATTATAGAGCAAATTATTGAAGGAATTGCAAGTTGTACTTACATATAGCTCCATATAGAGTATTACCTGCAATCAAAAGAAAGATAATTGTAAACTATTGTCATAAGTGATATCTAATAAACCTCAAATTTACAATGTATTGATGAGTAAAATTTTGTTACTTACAGAGACCAGGATGCGGCCGGTGGAACCAAAAGCGGCATGGCCAATATCAGGATAGGTCTGGACATCGGGGTGGCTATCGAGGCAGTACCGCAAAAGCAAACCGGTGTAAAAACAAAGAATACCAAATGCAAAGAGAATGATAAGTCCCAACCATCCTCCTTCCTTCACAGCATATGGTGTTGACAATATTCCAACCCCACATAAAACATTCACTCCTGCACATGTATGTCATCACTCAAAGAATTTTAACTAATTAAGGTTTGACATTGTGTCAGTGAACAGAGAAAACCTGTCAGATTTTTTTCTGTTCACTATATATTGTCTCTAGTAGATAACTTTTGTTTAAAGAAAGACTCAACTGTTTTGTTTTTTTGCCGGACAAAGTGTAAGAATAGTTTTGGTGTTTCAAATGTATTAACTAATGTGTTAGATCTCATCATATTCAATTAGTCTAACTTCAAGTGATCACTTTGGAATAAAATAAAAAGTTAAGGACATTTTTTTCATATTTTCCTATGCGCTGATCAAAACTTGCAATGGTAACAAAAAATAATCTGCTAGTGACATCATTAACATAACCAAGTAGCTGTGATGAAACTCACCATTAAGAACAGCCTGTCCAAACGAGCTATCATTGGAGATTGCCATTTCATGAGACACCATGGATGATGGTTTCAACGGAAGCAGGGAATGAGAGCTATGCTTATGCTTTGGTGCTTCTTCATCTACTAGGAGGGGTTTTGTAACACATGGTAATGATTCTGGAGTATGTCTTCTTGTCAGTGTCGAAGACAAGAAAGAGCTTCCTACTCTCGACATTGAAGAATTAGCAAGAAAACCCAAATTTGGTGATGGTATTGGTACACTTCCAAACATATCAATCGATTGCCTGAAATATTAACACGAGTAAAACACAAATAAAAAAGAAGCCAAATCAAAACGTTAGAAATTAGAGAATGATGATATATACCTATAACTCTTTGGCCATGCCGTTGAGTATGGGCTAGCTTTAGATAGATGTTGGTTTTGATTGTAAGCGTCAGAAGAATCAGAAAGTGTTCCATCGTCGTCTTCATCGTCTGACAAGTGTTTTCTCTCGTCATCTCCTTCATCACTCTCGATGTAGAGGCTCTGATCAGAAGCCGAGTGATTCATTTTCTCGCAATCCTTATCCGGTTTATGAATGCTATTAAGGTTTTAGAGAATCTTTAAATTACACAAGAAACAAACAAAACATTGATTCAGAGAAAGTAGGAGTCTAGGGGAGTGAAAGGGCAAACGAAAACCGGTCAAGGACAAGTATAGATGCAAAGAGCCGTTAAAACGTGAGTCATTCATGTATATCAGAGTTAACCATGGTTAGGTCAAGTGTGTAACTATAGTTCAATAAATCAAGGCATTATCCTTTTCTAACCTCATTGGATATGAGAAATAATGGAGATTTTGATATGTATTAAAAAAAACAAATCTATTAGTTTTAAATTTTGCAAATAATATAGTATATTATAAAAATAAACAATATATTCTCATTTTATTCTTTATATGAAAAGTGCAGAAATGGTAATGAAACAGAATTTCCCAATTTCCTCCAAAATAACTTATTTATAATAATAATGATAATTATATGAAACAATACATAGTATTACTAAGTATTGAAAAATAAATAAAACATTAGATTCTTATAAGATTTAGACATTCATATTTTAAGTCTTTTATGTCAAAAAAAAAAAAGGGATTTATGTTCAAGGAAATGCACATGTGTTATTCTAGAAACTAAATGTCATAGGAGATGTTTATCACCTCTTTAATCGGAGATGGAAGCTTGAATATGAACTATGAAGAATATTTTCTCAAAAAAAAAAAAAGTTGTCAGGTTTTCGAAACAAATTGTGTTGAGTTAGTCTTCGTGGTGCAATCTCTTAACGACGTGTTTTCTCCAACTTTTTCGATGAATTTAGCTTGTTACGAGTTAAAAGTCTTTTTTGTTTTTCCAAATATTTTGGCTTTCGTAATCTCCAAACCTATTGATTAGCTAAAACTTCTAGTTAAGTTCTGAAAATTTTGATGTAAATTTTTATCCTTTTGATTGGTAACCCAATCAAAGAGTAAATTTCTATTTAATGTGTGGTTAAGAAAAACAAAAAAATTGTGAAAGAAAACTCTATTGGCGAGGGAAGAACCACGTCCACATCACATGGTGTGTGTGGATCTGTTTTTTCTGATAATTTGGAATTTTGCTATGTTAGTATGGCAATGCATCAACCGCATCACGAAACCACAACTCAAGAACATGCCCACATTTTAATCTCTTTATATTCGCCGCTTCCAGCTATATAAATTATTCTCACATGCTTTCTTATTTCTTATGGTTATTTTGAATTATTTTTCAAGTAGATTTAGCATGTGCTTTTGAGATTATTTCACACTTGTGCATGATCTATGCTGGTTCATGGTTATCTGTGTTAATAGATGATAAGAATTAATAAAACCAAAAAAAAAGAAAAAAGAAGTTAATTGACATGCAAACAAACACCGATAACTATAGTGTCTTATTATTCATGAAGCTTCTTTGTATTATAGTGTCTGATTATTCGTTAGTAAATCTTAGGAATGTAAATAAGATAAAGACTTAACGGATTCAGGTCGTACGTAGACCTTAGTTTCGCCAAAAGATTTTTCAAAAAGTCTTTTTTTTTTTAAATATCAGCCCAACAAAGGCCCTAACTAACCATGGTTAATTCTTATCAGGATTCTTCCACCATTGTAACAAACTCAGAGCTTGAGCTCATGGCCGTTAGGTGAGAGAGAAAGAAGAAGGAGAAAGAATCTTGTATTTTTCATTAAATGTAAAATGTTGAATATTTATAGTAAAACTTATACACATTTAGAGTAAAATACTCGTTATACACCCCCGTAAACCTTTGAATCCTGACCAAGAGAAGGATTATAAAGGTTTGACAAAGACATACGTTTGAGTAAAGAGTGAAAAATCATGTTGTGTAAAGGCTTCGTCAGTATATCAGCTAACTGGTTCTCACTTGTAACATGAAGAAGCTTCAAATTGCCAAGCTTAATCTGATCTCTTGTGGTATGACAATCGATCTCTATGTGTTTCGTCCTTTCATGGAATACCGGGTTGGTAGCAATGTATATAGCTGATTTGTTGTCACAGAAGACCTTAGCAGTTGCAGTAACAGTCACACGAAAATCCTTTAACAATTGTTGAATCCACAAGATTTCTCTGGTAACATCAGCCAAGCTTGTGTATTCTGCCTCTGTACTACTTCTGCTTGCCACTTGTTGCTTCTTAGCCTTCCAAGAGATCAATGATGTGCCTAAGTAAACACATATTCCTGAGACTGATCTTCTACTATCAGGACAAGTCCCCCAATCCGCATCCGCAAAAGCATTTAAACACATATCAGTGTGTGCTGAGTAAAAAAGACCTTGTCCTGGACTTCCCTTAAGATATTTGAGAATCCTTTGAGCAGCTTGCATGTGTACATCAGTCGGAAACTGAATGAACTGGCTGAGAGTATGAACAGCATAGGTAATATCTGGCCTGGTGATCGTCAAATATAAGAGACGTCCAATAAGCTCTCTGTATGGTGTTGGTGAGACTAGAGGTATCCCAGTATCTTTACTCAGAGCAACATAAGGGTCCATAGGTACAGTACTGGGTTTACAGGCTAGTAGGCCTGCATCTTCTAGCAAATCCAGTGTATATTTACGCTGACACACTGAGATCCCTTTGGATGTTCTAGCTATCTCCAGTCCAAGAAAGAACCTAAGAGGGCCTAGATCTTTGATCTTGAAAGCTTTAGCTAGAACAGCTTTTAGCTCAGCTAAATCATCAGCATTGTTACTAGCAATAGCTATGTCATCCACATAGACTAATAATGCTATAAAACTTGTTGTAGTGAACTTCACAAACAGAGTAGTGTCTGATTTAGACTGAATAAACCCATCATCTCTGATACCATATTAGTAATGGGCCTAACTCAACACCCAAAAGCTAGCTCAAGGGAGGAGGTTTGCCTCATACTATATATATTGCCCAAGGATTTTATTTCTTTCCGATGTGGGACTCTAACACACACCCCTCACGCTCAGGACTGGACATCTGAAGCGTGAAGTTTGTGGGACTGGACATCCACGGATGGTAGCCCACTTTCGAGAAAGTTAAACCTTTGCTCTGATACCATATCAGGATTCTTCCACCATTGTAACAAACTCAGAGCTTGAGCTCATGGCCGTTAGGTGAGAGAGAAAGAAGAAGGAGAAAGAATCTTGTATTTTTCATTAAATGTAAAATGTGTACAATGTTGAGTATTTATAGTAAAACTTATACACATTTAGGGTCTAAATGGTAACCGAGGAATCTGGCTGAATTCAGCTGAATTGCTGAATCTGGCTGAATTTTTAGTGATTTTCAGCTGAATTTGGCTGAATTTTTACATTTTAAAATGGTAACTGTTGAATCTAGCTGAATTATTTTGTGATTTTTGGTACCATCTGTCAAAATAATTAAGACTTTAACTGAAAAAATATCATCAAATAATTATGAATATTAATAGAGTACCAAAGAAGATATCTAAATAAAATAAATAAAATCATCAAATGGTCTAATTAATTGTTATACTAATAAATAAATACTAAATTATCTAAACTTATTACAAATATAAATAATTTTTGAACTATTAAAAATAGGGGCTTTTGCAAAAATGCCACTTTTTTAATGCCATTTTTCAAAAATACTCCTTTTTTAAAACCTTATAAAAAATGTTCTTAAAAATATAAGATTTACCCAAATATGTATGTAATATTATTAAAACATACACAAACTACATTTCTATGTATCTAAAATCTTATAAATACTTTATAAATACCTTAAAATGCATTTTAAATACCTTTAAAATATCTTGTAAAACCTTTGAAAAACCTTAAAAATCCTTTAAAATAACTTGTAAAACCTTTTAAAACACCTTATTAAACCTTATAAATACTTGGATCGAGTCTTCAAGTAGTAGTTACAATCCATAAGTACCTTATAAACCTAATAAAACTTTATAAAATTTTTAAAAAGGGACATTTTTGAAAATGGACATCTAAAAAGGGCATTTTTGAAAAGGGGCACACCAAAAGGTGTATTTTTAACATTTTCCCTTAAAAATATGTAAATAATTAATGAAAGAAGCTTTGTCAAAGCATTATTGGAAGATTAATTTTAAAATTTAACATGATAATATAATAAGATTATATAATTGTGTTTTTTTTTTTAATTGTTATCTACTAGTTTAATAAATAATATGACCTCGAAAATTAAGAAAATTATTAAAAAAATCTATTTTAAATAATAATTTAGCATAGGTGTGAGTTGTTTTTATGAAATTTTTAAAATTATTTTAAATTATCTAAAAATTAATAAAATTATCCAAAATCATCTATAGTTATCCGAACATGAATTCGCTTCTTGCCTATTTTATTAGTGGTTTTATGTATTTGAATTATTCATATATCGCATCTGTATAATCTGATTTATTTTAAAATATAAATTTGATGTGTAATTTTTGATAATCCAAAATATATCAATTCGATGTGTGTACACGTTATTATCCAAATTTTTACCAGAAATGACTGTATCTACATATCTGTTGGTATTAAAAAAAAACTGTTGAATCTGGCTGAATTCAGCTGAATTTAGTTTTATGCAAATGGTGACTGCGGAATTGCTGAATCGGGCTGAATCCAGCTGAATGTTTTTTTGATGTTACCATTTAGACTCTTAGAGTAAAATACTCGTTATAATTCTTTTCATTGATAAGTCGATGCCATCCTCTTTCCAGGCGCCAACCGATGAATTTGATTTTAAGGTCACGAAGTTTCAATCATTTGGATGCAAATTTGAAATAGAATTTCTTAAAAGATTTTTTCTCGAGCAAAATATCTCAAAAGCATACAATCAAAAGCTTGTAAGCGAGACATTGGGACACGTTGGCACTTGGCAGGACAACTCACTCATCTAACCGGTGAACGGACCAACATTAGACATGAGATTAAAATCTTTGACGTGTCATTATTATCCACATGGTCTTCTCTTATTGGTGTACATTGTTAGATCTCTCAGATTATGTAGTTGTAGTGCCAGTGAGAAGATCTAATTGCATGAGGTTAAGTTAACACGTGTCAACTTCTGCTTCGTTTAACAAGGATCAGCCTTTAGGATCCAATTAGGTGTACAATTAGATTCTCCCACTATTTTTCATTATCCACGTCGGACATAAAGAATTTTTTTTTGCAGTTATAATCTTTTTATTTTGACTTTATTACTCTCGAACAGTGTTCTAAAAAGCGGTCTAGGCGGTCGCCTAGGCCCCGACTAGGCGCTAGGTTCTCATGCGACGCCTAGATAACCGCCTTGACCGCCTAAAATTACATAGATCTTGTTTAATGTATTTTTTCAATTTCAACTAGAGTTTTATTTATATATATAGTTATAAATATTCATATATTGTTTAATATAAATATAAATAAATATTTTATCTAATTTTTATTTATAATTTCATAATTTTTAGTTTTATATAGATATTTTATATAACTTTTATATATAATATCATATTGATAATGTTTTATGTTATAAACGTCTAAACCGCCTAAAAAATCGTCTAGGCCCCGATTAGGCGTTCTAGGCGCTAGGCACTGGGTCACCGCCCGCTTAGCGCCTAGCGCTTTCTTGAACACTGCTCTCGAACAAAATATCAAGAAAAATATTTCGTAATTATATACGTATCCGATTCCAAGTAGTATATCCCCGTACAGACAAATTTCAATGATCTGTTAGCAAGTAAGTATGCTTGCACTAAACCATCTCTAGCTAATTTCAGGTTTTTTTTGTTAATGTAATCTGTCTGTTTTGTCAACTTTTAATGTAAATAGTTCTCTTAATTATTTGCTTAATTATGTCATTTTTTTCCTCTTTCCTCTAAAAAAACGAATATGATGAAATTGAATAATAGCGGAATTATGACTTGGAAAATCAAAGTTTGGAGAAGGTTTGGAGTAATGAGAAGCACGAGCATTATCAAAAAAGTGTTCTATGTGAGTTGTTCTATTTCAAAGCCGACCACGCAAGGATACACTTACGTAACTTTGATCAATACAAAGATCACAATCAAACACAGTCACATATATATAGAGCATATATCTTCCTCACAAGAACACAAGAAATTGTAGAGCAAAGGTTGATAGCTAAATTCAGTAAATGCCGAGCTACATTTCCTTCTTCATGTTACTCTTTCTGTTCCTTTTTTCTCCACTAACAAACTTTGTCTGTGCATCAAGACTGTTACTGGAATCCAATAATCCGGGCCACATGAGCATGAATACAATTCACACAAAAGGTAGCGAAGAAGGCGCATTTCACGGTGGAGCGATGACCGATTGTCTCCCAAAGGGATTTCGCTTCAACTCGGCTCCTAGCCGTTACATTAACAATCTTCCTTTAGATTCAACACTTTGTTCCACAACAGAGAAAGCCATTCCTAAGCCATAAAAGTAATGAAGACCCTACAATATCTCATGAATTTGTATGCATGTATTTGTATATTTCACCTATTTGTTTTTTTTTTTCTTCTCTATGCTTGGGTTATTTATTGAATAAAAACCATGTATTGTATTCTTTAATTAATTGTGTGTTTATTTGTGTATAATATTTAAGCAATGATATATATATATATATATAGATGAAAAAAAGAAGTAAATTTATATAAAAATGTTGTTTAGTGAATTAATCAACACAAAGAATTTTTTGCTAAATATGTGAAGTTTTCTCTTCACCACGGTTACACTAATTTTTTTTTTTTTTGACAGCAAAATAAAATCATCTATTTAAGCTAGAAACCGGCGGTTTTCTACGGGAGAAAAACCAGTCCGGAGTTGAGAAGCTTAAATAATTTTTTTTGGTAGGAAGGAGCTTAAATAATTTATTTATTAAAATCTTAGATATATGTTCATAAAAAAATATCCATATATCCCATAATTCTTTTGTTTGAAATTTGGTTAAAGGCTTCTTCATAAAGAACCTATAAAATAAAACTCGATAATCGTTGGTAAAAAGTCAAAGGAAAAGGAAGGTCGAAAATCATAGAATCGAAAGTTTTTTTATTTTTATTTGGCGATCGTTCTTCTTCTTCTTGAACTCGCTACCATCGACGCTCAAATCCTGAATACAATCTCTTCTCAGTTGTAATCTCATCAATTATCATCTATTCAGGGCTAAGCTATGGGATGTGCTACTTCTCTTCCAGGCAAGTTTCCTTTTTTTCTCTCTCAGTTTTGTTGAATTTGTTCTCGTTGTTCTTATCAAAATTGAGAATTTATAGAGACCCTCGAGAAGTTTCATCACCAATTTTCAGAAGGTGTAACCATCGGGGTTGAATTAGAAGCTTTTAAAAATTGGGGAATTTGATGAGTGATTAGGGTTTCCTTGTGAAGAATTGGAGAACCCGAATTGATTGTTGGAGATTATGTTTTGTGTAGCAGATAGGAACTCTGGAGCTTTAAGTGGTCTTAGCAATTCAGAGAATGCTGTTCCAGCTGATGCTAAAAATCTACGTGTGAAGGTTTGATTTTTTTTAGTTATTGTTTTTGCTCTCGTTTAAGAAATGTTGATCTCGTTGAGATTGATTTGTTTCTTCACTGATTCCTGTGATTCATCAATGGAAGATTGCAATTTTTATAGCTTATTAGAAAGTTCAAGCTTTTGTGATCTGTGGTCTTGCTTTATATTTGATTGTTCACATTTTAAACCACGCATGTTGTAAGATGTGATAAGCCTAGTGAAGCTTTTAGTGGAGCTTTTAAAGAAAAATACACTCTTCATAGAATGCTAGTAGCAAAACCTCAACTTTCTTCTTAATAATTGACGGTTTTGCTTTATCAAGTTACTTTTGAAACTCTTTTGCTACTGTTAAGGAGATGATTCCTTTTCTTTCACCTTTCTTCTTGTTGCTCAGCAGTATTATGCCAGGTGTAGTATAATTGGTTTCAACTTTGCGCAAGACTTACCTCTTAACGTTTGGATTCACTTGAATGCAGTTAGTTCTATTAGGAGATTCTGGTGTTGGTAAAAGCTGCATTGTCCTTCGATTTGTCCGTGGTCAGTTTGACGCTACATCTAAGGTAAGTAAAACCTTGTTAGCTAATTGTCTTTATTGATCATCTGACACTTTTTTTTAGAACACCATGCTCTGATATCTGACATGTGAATGACGATTAGGATACTTATCTGCCATTGAATCTCAAAACTAATAGTTATGTATCAGGTAACTGTTGGAGCCTCGTTCTTGTCCCAAACAATAGCATTGCAAGACTCTACCACAGTGAAGTTTGAAATATGGGATACAGCAGGACAAGAGAGGTATTAAACCCTTCATGCAGATTTGTATTGCTTATTTTATTAGAAAAACGCTTTGCATGCTTACTAAGACTTAATCTGCGTTCACTTGATTTTTAGGTATTCTGCTCTTGCACCACTATACTACCGTGGAGCTGGAGTTGCTGTTATTGTGTATGATATAACAAGTCCTGAATCGTTCAAGAAAGCTCAGTATTGGGTTAAGGTATGTTTTTCAGGGGGTTCAAAAGGTTCCATTTCGTTCATGTTCTTAGGATTCATTCAATAGCTTCCGAGCTATATCTGTAGCCAGAGAAAGTTTAAAACCATTTGATTCCTTGGACCCATAGGATCTAAATGGCTGAAAGCCTGAAACATTGACTTTCCCCAAGTCATATATCTGTCAAACATAAAAGAGTAGAACAACTCTACCAGTTTTAATTTTACCCAGCTGTATATAGCTCAAAAGGGACAAAAATTTCATGATATTCTGCTAGTCTCAATATTCTACTCTCACCCCTCCAACTTGGTAGCTATTTTGTTGTAATTAAAACAGGCATGACCACACTTTATGCAAAAAAGTGGATGTAGGAAACGAAGTATCTAAATATAACCCAGTTATTTTTACTCAAACATGTAAAAAATTAGGATACCGGAATGTGATTGTTCGCAACTTGTTGTCTTCTCTGACATTTTTGTCCCATTGATTTGCACACTGCGTTGGTACCATGAAACTATTTGGAACAACTCCATGTGGTAGAGATATCAACATTATTAAATGTTAGTGCTGTTGTTTTACCCCTGACAGGAACTGCAAAAGCATGGAAGCCCAGATATTGTTATGGCTCTGGTTGGTAACAAAGCTGATCTACATGAGAAAAGAGAAGTACCAACCGAGGTGAGTTTACGTAAACGTCTTCAACTAGATTCCGTAGAGCATTTTGTTGTGGCTCACTTGCACTGTCCTTGTTTCTTCAGTGGGTTTAACATTTTCAATTTCTTAACAGGATGGGATAGGGCTTGCAGAGAAAAACGGCATGTTCTTTATTGAGACGTCAGCCAAGACAGCCGATAACATAAATCAACTATTTGAGGTGTGCATTTCTTTCTTGCCTCTGGATTATGATCGATTGTCTTGTCCCCTGCATGTATTGAGCTCTTGTTATCCGTTTCTTTCATTGCTTTGGATTTGGAGGATGAAAGATGATAGGCAGTAATATGGAGCTAGATTTTGTTATCATTGTGTGTTTCATGTTGAAGTTAGAGAACCTGGTGATACAAACAATAGTCCTCCTCATGCTGTTTGTGAAGAATAATAGTTTTTTGATGTAGGAAAAAGGATTGATTTGAAGTAGATGAGATTATTAACTTGTTGTAGTGTACACATGTCTGATAGGAAATCGGCAAGAGGCTACCTCGTCCTGCTCCTTCGTCATGATTGGAGTGTTGAATCATCTCATCTTGAGGGAAGCAAAAAACCCCGTTTTCAGACTACTAATCTTTTTATACATTTAATGTAATGTTTTTAAAACAATATTTATCTATGTGTTAAGTGTGTTGTATAATGTGAAGATTTGAGTTTGAAACTGGGGAATATATTAAGAACCTCAAAAATGGAAACCCAAGTGATTAAGCAATGAATCAATCATAAAGTACATATTTGAGTCGGATTCATGTAACTCCGTCAGAAGTGGAGAAGAGTAAAGGTTACTTCAAAACATGATTCAATGCATATATAGTAGTTGTGGGTTGCAGCCATTCTACAAAAACCTAAATCAAGAACCATTTTATACAAAGCTTCGACTTTTGATGGTTTCAAATGCCAATAAAAAAATGTCTCTAAATTTTTGTATTGGTCAACCTTAATATCATAAATGTGTAGTTGAGGCAATAAATGAATATGAAATTAAATCCAGTGTTTAAATATAAAATTAAAAAGGGGAATTGGAGGCTATAACCAAAAAAAAAATTAAAATTAAGGGAATAACCATTCTAACCATGGACCATCAATATTCTTTGTATTTCATATAATAATGACATGTTTGTCCTTATTGCCATATTACATAGTGCTCCTTTCTCCTCTCTATTTTTTTTTTTTTTTTATTAATCCTCGCCTCTCTTTCTTTCTTTTTTCTAACGTAATATATATATATATATATATATATATATATATATATATATATATATATATATATATAATACAAACTATATGAGATCCGTAATGTAACTATCTTCTATATTACTACACCATCACTTATATATATATAATAATAATAATAATATAATATAAACTAATAATATAAACTATATGGAATCCATAATGTAATTATCTTCTATATTACTACACCATCACTTCTACAACCACCACCATTGCTACCTTCAATATCACCGCTCTTGTTTACGTAAGTTGTTTGGGTTGCCAATGTTTTATCTTATAGGGTTTAATATTTTTTTTTTTAAAATACGTTTAATTTGGTCGTTTGGGTTGTCTATGTTTTATCTCTTACAGTTATCGTCACTATTACCACCGTTATTGTCACCGGTATTACTACCCCTGCACTTTTCACCACCACCACCACCGCTACCATTACCACCACCACCAACACCGTCACCACCACCTTCATCGCTATACTACAACTATCACCATCACCATCACCACCACCACCATCACCATAAACACCATCGCTACTGCTATCATTACCATCGTTATTACTGTAGCTGAAACCGTTATCATGGTACCTCATTCCATACTATTTTATTTGGTTCTATCTATATATAATAATATTTGAGAAGTGTTTTTGCTGACGTGTCGGACTCTCGGCTCTTGTTGAGTCCTTGATTTTACGTAATTACTTAATTACCCTTAATGAAATCTAATTAATTTTGGAAAAATTAATTTGAATTTCGGAATTAACCAGGAAAAAATAATTTTGGAAACAATAAACATGATAATTAACCAAAAAAAAAAAGGAACAACGAAGTACCAGTTAGGAAGCTTTAATTGAATTCATCGTGTTCTTCGTCGTGTGAATATAATTCTTCTAAACGAAGGCAAAACGTGAAATCCTAACATAAAGCATATATTCATAGCAATAACAGAGATCTAATAATTTAGTGATCGAATTTCACCTGTTGATCTGTCGAAGCAGAATAGTCAAGCTTCTCATAGTATCTTGTCCATGTTATGTCTTTAAGACGTCGATACTATCCTGCACCCTATAATTCTAACCAATGAAAAGAACAAATATTTATTACCTTGGATACAGAGTTGACGAAGAAACCTTGGATAAAAACTCGACGAAGAAACTTGCAAGTGTTAATGTATGATGAAGCTTCCATGAACGTGGATTCGTGATCATAATGAAGAAACGTGTGAATGGAGACGGTTTTTTTTTTTTTTTTTTTTTTTTTTTTTTCTTTTTTACCTTTTGTGTAAACAGATCTGTTTCATAATTTTTTGGAAAAGGAATTATACCAAAAAAAAAAATCGGAAAAGGAAAATATTTATTATAATATTGATATATTTAAGATGATAATGTCAAATATCCGAAAATTATTAATCGGAGCATTAATATAAACATAAAAGAATACTATTCTAACCTTACTCAAATTAATAAGATTTAAATATCCGAAATTAATCATAAACGGCTATTAATTGTTAAACTAATTAAAATAAAGATCAAACGTACCACAATAGATGAAATTTTTGGTATGATCGTCGTGTTCGTCGTCGTTTCAATCTAAATATTTGGAAAAAAAAACGAACAAAAAAAATAATATGTAGATCAATGAAAGAGAACCCACCAATTTAGAAACGGTTATCACGCCATCATATTGTTCGTTGGATGATTATAAGTCTCTAATCCGGAGATTGACTTGAACCCTGACAAAAACATATATTCATAGCATAAAATCGTAAATAGAAGGTAGAAGACCACCTATTAATCGGTTGTAACCTTGTGCAAACTCGATTTAATTTTGACGAATGAAATGTTGGTGTGGTGTCAAAACTTTCTTGGGGAGACTCGAAGATGAGAGAGCTGAAGTCAGAGATAGGCAGAGAGGTTCACATGTGAATTAAGGTATGGAGTGCTAACGTGAACATGAACGTGAACGGCGGTGATTTTTGCACATAATAGCAATTAGATCGAGTTTTGGAAAAAAATATGGATCAGCGTGACATGACGCATATGGATACCATGCATGTCTATCTATTGTAAATCAAAAATTATATTATTGTTCCGCCTTATTTTTGAAACAGAAAGGAATTTTCCCTTAAATTTTAATATATTTTATAAGATAGTATCAGATATAGTAGTAAATCTAAAATAGTTGTTATTATTCCATATTTTTACGGAAAAAAGTAAATATTATTTTAAATAAACATGGATAACAATGAATAAATGGCAGTTTTACAAATATTTATTATTATGATAGTGATTTGCTTATTAAAATATGTAAATTTTCTTTTCTTTTTTTTGTATTTATCGTCGAAAAATTTAGAAACCCTAAATCATGCACCGCCTCCTATTCAATATAAATACCTTGCTCATGGTATTCAATTTCAGATCATAACTAACCCTTGTTTTTTTTGTTCTTTTTTTCAAACTTTTTTTTGCTTCTACCTAATTTTAATTTTTCTTTTTATTGTAGGGTGGATGTATGGAGGGGACGATGTGAACTGGTGTATGGAAAATTTGGACCTAATTCAATGAATAAACAGGTGATCTTATAGTTTATATGTACAAATTTGATTTTTTTTTTTTTTTGTATTTATGGTTTCACTATTTTCACCACTAATCAATTTTTATAATCAAAAAGTTTGGTTTCAACTTTTGAGAAGGTAATCATCGATGGTTTGGTATGTTTCTTTTTGTTGTAAAAAGATGAGGTACCTCCCGATTTTGTTGAGGTACATGTTCTTATTATTTTCAAATATGTCTTTTTTCAGAAGAAACACTCAACTTTTGATAACACAGTTGCCACAAAGTCAGAAAGATGACTTATTTCAGGGATGAATCTTCAGAGGAGGCTAATTTTTGTCGTTAATACAATTTAAGTATTCCTCTCTTTAGATTAGGGATAACAAACTTGTCTGTTAAATTCAGGAATTACTCTTTGTTGCCAATCTCTCTCTCCAAACTAAAATATTACATATATGGAAGTAGTAACTTAAAGTTTTTGGTATCGAGGTCATTCTAAGGCACTGAGATTCGGACTTTGGTATGTATAGGATTCGTTTTCCATGCACTAAGATTTAATTATTGTTTAATTTATTGGTTTTTAGGTTTCTTTCCATGCTCTGATGCGTTTTCGGGTGTGCCAATGGAAGCTTGCATCACTCTTTACTCCAAGCGTAAGTATGCTCTGCATTAGCTTCTTCTGTTCCATTGGTTATTATGGGTTTTGACTTTTGAGAAATATACAACAATTTAAAACCAGGTTTTGTTGTTGATTGGTTCGGTTTGTATACCATATTTTGCTAAATACATATGACCATAAATAAGACCAAAGGAGCTGGGTTAGCTCCTTTGCCAGCTAGGTTGACTTCGTCTCCTCCCCGTCTTGCGGATTTCCGTTATTCAACGGGTATATTTGAGAAGTATACGGTACTAAAACCACAACCATTGATCTTAGCTTGATCGGTTCTTCCCTAGGATTTATATATAAAAGTAAATTGTTTTGTTTAATAATTTTCTATTGCATGAACTTTCGAGACAACAAGTGGACAGGAGTGTAATGTCATCAAAAGTCAAATCAAAAACTGTGAAGAACATAATAGACAACGTTGGCTTCTTTCGCAGCTGCTCAACATTGTCTCTCCCGATGGTCCCAACACTCTCTTCTTCTTTTTTTGTCAACATTCAAACGTTATTTAAAATAAATATAAATGTTTAACCTTAATCATCTTTCTAGATCTTTAAATGCCTAAAACTTCAACTTAATCAGTCAGCAATCCGTCACGTTAATGATTTTGAAAGGAAGACTTTTTTTTTGTTTCGGTTAGTTTTGTTTGTTTAGTATTTTAATCACAAGATAACTCTAATTTCCCATTAGAGTTGTGTTAATTGTGTTGATTATGATTTGGCGTTCCAATTCTGATATTATTTTTATGTTGTAAATCTTAAACTGTTACGTTATTGTTCTATCTTCCTATGTGAGAAAAAAGTAAAATGTTTTAAAATTTTGACATGGATAATAATATAATTGTAAATCTATAATAATTATATTATCATTTTATTTATATTTTTCAAAAAGAAATATATTTATCTTAATAGATCTAATATGATAATGTCAAATATAGTTATAAATCTAAAAGAGTTATGTTATTATTCCATCCTTTTATGAGAAAAAAGTAGATATTCTCTTAAACTTTTAAATTAACATGGATAATAATAAATAAATGACAATTTTACTAATATGATAATGATTCGGTTTTAATCTTACCAAAAAACAAATAATGATTCTGTTTTAAAAATATATAAATTTTCTTTGTTTAGTTGTAGATATTGTCATATAAAAAATTCTTAGATCCTCCACTGCCTTAATTTTATGTAAATACCTTGCTTGATATTTAATTTTGATTTGATATCATAACTAATCCTTGCTTTTTTTTTCGGCACTAACCATTGAATTTTTTATACTGCCATTTAATTCTTACATAAAAAATAATAATTAATAGTAGTGTTTATTATGAATGCAGGTTTGTTTTCCATAAAAACTAGATTGGATTTATGGAAGCACGTCATTGTTTCCAATGCGAGGAAACAAATGTCGTATCACTGCTGTTGTGGCTCTTTAGTACTTTTGTTTCTGTTTATGGCTTTGCTTCGGTTGTATGGTTAGTCATCAATCATTGATCTTCTCATTGTTTGAATATTGGTGCATAGGAAAAATCTTCCTTTTTTATGAATCTTTCAAAAGTTGGGTCCATGCTATTCTCAGTGATTGATTACGTTTATTGAATATTTGTGTGCTTCCTCTGCTGATATTCTAATTCATGCTTTATTCGTCGTCTTTGATACACTCTGATTAACCATTGTGGACCTCTAGAGTCTAATTTGCAATATTAATGCAAGTCTCTTTAACTTACGGATTATGAAGAGCATCCTAAGATCGTTTAATTTGATTCAGGCTTTATGTGGCTAATGTTTGGTCTTGGATGTGAATTAGTCTATCATGTTTCTTGGAAGGTAGGAAGCAATCTTGATGTTTACCAAAATCCAATGTGCTCTTTTGTAGCTCAGTTTTGAAATATGTACTAATTATTGTAGAGGGAACCCGAAACAAAGAGACCATATGTATGATTTTATATGCGAAGAGAAGCTCCGAATTTGAAATCGTCTCCACTCCGGTGATATGTGGCCATGGTGTGAAGGAGTCTGGAGCCATGGTTATTTCAGATTCGGACATAACCGTAATTGTTAAACTAATAAAAATAAGATCAAACGTACCGGATTGATGAGAATTTTTGGTGTTCTTCGTCATGTTCTTCGTCGTATGGATCTAACAAAACAAAAAAAAAATATATACCCCAGAATTTTTTTTTGTTTGTTAATAGAGAGAACCCACCAATTTTGTAGCGTTGATTGTGACATCGAATTGTTTGTCGGATGAATATAAGTCTCTAATCCGGAGACTGAAGTTGAACCCTAACAAAAACATATATTCATAGCATAAAATTCATAAATAAAAGGTAGAGCATCACATAACTTTTTCTTCAAAGCCAACACATCTCTCTTTGTAGCCGAATTACTCTCCAGTTTGGTATATACTCAAATTTTCCAATGACTTCCTTCTCGAACCTGGAGCGTTTTTGCTTTGCCTGATATTTTTAGGATATGGCTCTTATGTATCTCTTGTGAGTCACTTGATATGTTGTTTAGGTAAAACTTTTGGTTTGAAAGAGAATGATCTACGACAAGCATAATCGGTTATTTGTTATATATGTGGCCATGTTCATATTGCTTTCTCCACAAGCAATTTTCCAGTTTTGTAGCATTCGATATTTAAATTTAAAAGCTTCAATACGTTGTATACATGTGTATGTATGTACATATATGAATTATTCTCAGTTGCACATAGTGGTTTCTAAGGGATAGATACTTGCTCTCTGTAACCCTCTCATTTTTAGTACCTATCTTCAGTGTTTACTTTGCTAAGAGCTTCTTGATAGGCATACATCTTTGCAATCTCAGATCAATATACTACAAATACATATACGATACAGTTAAGAAAATGATATTTCTCTTACAACTTTTTATATGGGTTTTATAAACAAGAGATCAACTGAAGGGTTACGCAGCGACCAATGGCGAAGGTAGAGACAAAGATACTACAATAGGGACGATAAATATGACACGATATATACAAAGGAGATGCATGTTTCTATACCATTGAAATTTTACGTACATAACTACTTCAAAGAGCAAGATGACTTACTTGATAGGTAAGAGATATGGTAAGAGATTATATTTTCAATTATTTGTTTCCAACTACGAAAAACTCCAGTGACATACAATCTAAAAGCATGAATATGTCATAAAATCAAGAATACAACAAAAACCAGGAAGATGGGCCCAAATTAAAGTCCGAAACTGGACGTGGGGAACCCACGGACAGTGGCGGTCGGAGCGTTACAAATATGAAAGAAACGAGGAAGCGTGAATATGTCATAAAACCAAGAGTACTACAAAACCAAGAAGATGTGCTCAAAGAACGAAACTGGACGTGGAAACCCACAGACAGTAGCGGTTGTGGCATTACAAATATGAAAGAAACGAGTAAGCATGAATATGTCATAAAATCAAGAGTACGACAAAACAAAGGAGATGGGCCTAAAGACCGAAATTGGACGTGGGGAGCCCACGGACAGTGGCGGTCGGGGCGTTGCTAATATGAAAGAAACGAGTAAGCATGAATATGTCATAAAATCAAGAGTACGACAAAACAAAGAAGATGGGCCTAAAGACCGAGACTGGACGTGGGAACCCATGGAAAGTGGCGGTCGGGGCGTTGCTAATATATTGTTGGTTTAAATATATAGATTTTTTATATTTAATTCTATTATATATATCAAGATATAAACATTAATAATTGTTTGTGATTCAAAAACACTATTAATTGTTGATTACTAATAATATATATCAAAAGTTATAGCGTTTTACCATAATTCTATATTAATGTCGTTATAAAAATTAGACTCTTGACAAAATTAATTCAATAAATATCCCTAACTTGATAACCCTAAATATTAATTATTAATTCTGGTCTTAATCAACATACAACCCCGCGCTGGGCGCGGGGACCTCCCCTAGTACTATTTTATTTATCCCAAATTTGTATAATTTGATTTTAATGTGCGTTTAACTCGGTAGTTTAGGTTCTTTATGTTGTATCTTTTAGGGTATATCTTTCTTTATTTGGCATGTGTTTAACTCAAAGTATTGAGTTTTCTATGTTGCATTTTTTAAAGTATATCGTTTATTTTTTCGTGCGTTTAACATGATCGTTTGGGTTCTTTATGTTGTATGTTATAAGGTATAATGTTTTTTGGGTACCCATGTTTTTTTGCGTTTAACACAAAATTTCTAAGGTTCATGAGTCATTTCATTCTATAATATTTTTTATTCATATTATGTGATCTTTTAAATCAAAAATATTGAATTTAAAATACTTTTTTAATTTCTTCATAAGTTTTTATCTGATTTAAAAAATTCAAATCATGTTCTATACAGAAAAAAGCTAGTTTTTTTATTTTTAAATAATCATGAACTTAAATTAATATCTATACACATAAATATGAGTTAAACTTTAGAAGAGGTGAAAAAAAATAATGAATAAAATAAATAAATTGAAATTTTCTTTCATGCCAACTCACCACATGTGTTAGCGCTTCTCTTCCTCTCCTCCTCTAAGCGAACACCAAAAATGTAATTTTACACACCCTTTATGTTAGTTTCTTAGTTGTTTGAATTATGGTGCTATATTCTTAATTCTTTTATCCAAATTGGTTATTGAACTAAATGTCCCAATTAAAAACGGCAAAATAAAATAGAAATTTCTTGATTGGTCTGAAAATGGACAAAATGTGACTTTCCATGTCCAAATAGGTGTTTATTGTCACGTTGGTGAGAAGAAGACTATTTCGCTCCATAGCATTTCTCTCTTGTCCATTTTTTTTTTTTTGGTTTCGTCTTCCTCCTCTTTGTTTCTTAAAACCCACCCCTTTGGACAGCAAAATTCAAGGGATGGGATTAACGAATTGTTCCCACGAGGAGTTAATGAGTCGACTCGTTGACTCGGTGAAAGAAATATCTGGGTTTTCATCTTCAAGGGGTTTTATTGGGAAGATCCAAGGCGATCTTGTTCGTAGGATCACGCTTCTCAGCCCTTTCTTTGAGGAATTGATAGACGTTAATGTTGAATTGAAGGAAGATCAAATTGCAGGGTTTGAGGTTATGAGAATCGCTCTTGATTCAAGTCTTGAGCTTTTTCGATCCGTTCATGGAGGCAGCAAGCTTTTTCAGGTTACTCATTTACTTGAGCTCTCTTTTATATGTATATCTTTGGTTGCTGGTAAAGTTAGCAATTTCCTTCGATATTTTGGCGTTTAGGGTTTTGTTGTTTGTCTTTAAGATTATCAAGAATTTGGGTTTTATCTTGTTTCTATGACCAAAATTGAGTCTGCCATAAATTGAAGAACTATAAAAGTTCTTTTATTTCTCTGGATTACACGGTGATCATACTTGTCATTGCTTTGGTGATCGATGATTTATGTCGTGTCTTGTTTTTTTGTGCGTGAGCCAACTATCGTCTCTATATCTCCAAGAATTTACCTCAAATCAAGAAGTTGAGACGTTTTTCGTGTTCTCTCTGATGGCAGATTTTCGATAGAGATTCTCTTGTGCTGAAGTTCCACGACATGACAGTGGAGATAGAAGCAGCGTTAAGTCAGATTCCTTATGCTAAGATTGAAGTATCAGAGGAAGTCAGAGAACAAGTACTTCTCACGGCATATGTTTTTGTGATTTGACGAGTGCTTTATTTTCTGTTGCTTAAATCTGAATTCTAATGATATATGCTCACTGAATTTGTAGGTTCAGCTTCTGCATTTTCAGTTCAAGAGAGCAAAAGAAAGACGAGAGGAGTCTGATCTACAGCTTAGCCATGATCTAGCCATGGCAGAGGATGTAATGGATCCTGACCCTAATATCCTCAAAAGACTTTCACAAGAGCTCCAACTTAGTACCATTGATGAACTGAAGAAAGAATCACATGCAATTCATGAATATTTTCTTTCATATGATGGGGATCCTGATGACTGTTTCGAGAGGATGTCCTCACTTCTTAAAAAGCTGGTAGACTTTGTAACAATGGAAAGTTCAGACCCCGATCCATCCACTGGCAACAGAATCATTTCGAGACATCGTTCTCCTGTTATACCAGAGTATTTCCGGTGTCCGATATCACTTGAACTGATGAAGGATCCTGTTATCGTCTCCACTGGACAGGTCTGGTTTTGCAAGTTCCTTGTGCATTGTAGTGAATTTGATTTTTACACTTGTGTCTTTGTTGTTATAGCTGAATTTTTCGACCTTGCAGACATATGAAAGATCATCAATTCAGAAGTGGCTTGATGCTGGTCATAAAACCTGTCCGAAATCTCAGGAGACACTTTTACATGCTGGATTAACCCCTAATTACGTGTTAAAGAGTCTCATTGCTCTGTGGTGTGAAAGCAACGGCATTGAGCTACCGCAAAATCAAGGGAGCTGCAGAACCACAAAAACAGGAGGAAGCAGCTCTTCAGATTGTGATCGAACATTTGTCGTTTCCTTGTTAGAGAAATTGGCCAATGGTACTACCGAACAGCAAAGAGCTGCAGCTGGAGAATTACGGTTACTAGCCAAGAGGAACGTGGATAACAGAGTTTGTATCGCTGAGGCTGGAGCCATACCACTGCTTGTAGAGCTTCTGTCCTCACCAGATCCTCGGACTCAAGAACATTCTGTGACGGCTCTTCTCAATCTTTCCATAAATGAAGGGAACAAAGGAGCCATTGTTGATGCAGGAGCCATAACAGATATAGTAGAAGTACTAAAAAACGGAAGCATGGAGGCTAGAGAGAACGCAGCTGCGACCCTTTTCAGTTTATCTGTTATAGATGAAAACAAAGTGGCGATAGGTGCTGCTGGAGCTATCCAAGCACTTATAAGCTTGCTTGAGGAAGGAACCCGAAGAGGCAAAAAAGACGCTGCAACAGCGATTTTCAATTTATGCATATACCAGGGGAACAAATCAAGGGCGGTTAAAGGCGGTATTGTTGACCCTCTGACAAGATTACTAAAAGATGCAGGTGGCGGAATGGTGGATGAGGCTTTGGCGATTCTGGCAATTCTTTCGACAAACCAAGAAGGGAAAGCAGCGATAGCTGAAGCAGAATCGATCCCAGTTTTGGTTGAGATTATAAGGACAGGGTCACCAAGGAACCGAGAAAATGCTGCAGCAATACTTTGGTATCTATGTATTGGGAATATGGAAAGGCTAAATGTTGCAAGAGAGGTTGGTGCAGATGTGGCCTTGAAGGAACTTACTGAGAATGGAACTGATAGAGCAAAGAGGAAAGCTGCGAGCTTGTTGGAGCTCATTCAGCAAACCGAAGTTGTTGCAGTATCTACTGTTCCATGAAAGCCTCGATCCTGTGGAATGTTCTTTGTTTCAGTGTAGATTATATGTATAGGAAACTTTGGATTAAGTCTGACAAAGAATCTTATGTAATGATGTTGTGTAATTTTCGACTCAGATTTGTGTATATCCTATTTCATAAAGTTAGATGTTTCACACTTTGGCTTTGCTAAGCTTGGTTTACTTAAGAATTAGGGAGAAGTAAAGCCAGTGAAATGTACCAAGAAAACATTGAATTTGTATAATCACGCTGTATCTCATTCCCACCCATGTAATATACTACAACATTCCAATACCATTCACTCTGCAACCACAAAGATCCGGAAAAATAAACAAAGACATACAAAAAAATGAACAAATAAAACACACTGGAAAGAGATAGATGAAACATAACGCTCTGTTTACGGATCAGCCTAGTTTTTCCATGAATGTTTCTATCAACGTTGCGCCATTGACGATTTTTGTTGTGGCAATAATCAAATCATAAGCCATTCCTTCCTGATAAATGCAGAAGCAAGAATTGGAGGATTCAGTGGACAAAAAGAGTGTTCTTTGATGATAAATTTTTGAAGTTTGATATATACCTTAGAGGCGAGATACCGTAAAGCAGAGATTTCAGCAAATGTTACACCACCAATGAAGACAACAAGAACAATTGAGCGTCTTCCATCAGCAACCCTGTAATCATGTCTCAGATGAAACCTCTCACACATTAGAATCATTCAATTTTATCATTTTACAGAAATTACTTCGTGGTAGCAAACTAATTTGTTAATGAGAAACTTACCCATTTGAAGCTCCGTGCAATGAATCAACTGATGGACTACTTGGGAATCCACTCTGCACATAGAAGGTACACAGTGATATATTTGCAATCGAAAAATAGTCGAAAAGAGAAGTTACATTAGCATAACAAAATTTGGAAGTCTTATTTTTTATCTCTCTTATTGGCTAAAGGTGAAAGTGTACTGACTCTTTTAGTCTCCAGATGGGGTCCTGGTAACAGCTTCAAAATGTCCTCCACAGGACGCCTGTAAGATAGATTGAGACATCAATAAACAACACTGACCAGTCATGAAAGTGACCTAGGTTATATTGCTTTATCATAGACTCCAATTTTACAGACATGGTAAAGGTGTTGCTGTTTACTACTTGCGCATTTCTTTCTTGCCTCAAAGGAAATCCGACAAAAATTTCTCCTATTCATTCATATATGTACTAGTAAAAGTTCCTTATGCTGAAGTTTTATCTGTCCTTTCACTTAAGTGCTTCTCAAATTGAAACTGAACAGATTCCGACTTTTTCTTAAATTTACAGGCTACCTAGGCAAAAGTTTTGGCTAGAAGAAAATAAGAACATTCTTTATTTTGGTAATTAGGAAAGCAAGAACGTACTAACCATCCCGAATGAATAGCTTGTTGGATAAGACGAATGCTTAGAGGAGCATATCCAGAATAGACATAAGCGATATCGTTAGGCCTGCACAAGAAATTTAATATCCTCACAACTCAAACTGATTTAAGTTTATGATCAGAAAAAGTTGGTGCGAGCCCTAGCAAATTAGATGTATGTAGATAAGTACTATTGAAACACAAATTGAAAGCAAAAATGCACCATATGAAAAAGGAGATGACTCCATACCACAAACAAGTAGGAAAACAGATAACTAATGCTATGAAATCTGACTATTCAGACAATGATGATGCTAGATCATGCATTAGAAAATGAGGGAGTCCTCATAAATCAACAAAACTTGCAAGTGTAAAAGAGCTTTCAAGGGCATTAGGATTTCCAGACGTATTTTTGATATGAGACATTAAGTCTATGCTGTCGTTAGATCATGCATTAGAGATTATGAGGGATATCTTCAAATAAGCAGGGGAAAAAGAGTTTTCAAGTCGCATATTGTTATCAAGATCAAGTTTGTATATTTCTGGACTAAAACATCTGACATACTTCATAAGGTTTATCCCATTACCAAAATCATGTCAATGAAGCACCATGTATTCAGTAGGAGACATCATGACTAAAAAGAAGATTACCTAGACGTATCAGTGTCTTCTACGATAAGTTGCAGTGTACGTTTCACTGTCAGCCAGTTGCTTTTGAACTCCTGCAGGAGTCAAACGAAGGTACAGCAAGCTATTAGAATGTCAGACTTACCTAACCATAGAATATAAGAAAATCATTCAATTCCAAAGGGAAGCCAAGAATCGCCAAACCTGCTTCTTCAACAATCCTGCTTTCTCCAAGTTGTTCAGTGTGACCACATGCTCAAACCCATAACTGTGGAGTAGTTCCATTCTGGAAGTTGAGACCCGAAGACAATATATGATTAAAATAACAGAAAATTGAAATCTATAATACAGAATGACTGACGGAAGCTTAACTTGCCTTATATAATCAAATTGCTTCTTTGGTAACCCTGAGTTTGTAACAGAAAATAAGACTAATAGACGTAAGACATTAGTGAGATGCTCCTGTTTATGGATCATCTCTTCTATGTACTCATAGCATCTGCATTTAAAAACTAGAGTTACTAATAATCAATCATATCATAGATTTTTAATATCCATTATGCCATCAAAGTAAAATGTTTTTCATATCCCTCGTAACAGAAAGAATCATCTCGTAACAGAAAGAATCATGAAATCTTTTTGAATGGAAGTATTAAAATACAACTGAAGTGTTTCTCTAAAAAGAAACTTACATGTCATAACTTTCTGCCTCAACAAGTGTTTGTTCCATATCAAGTTGCGAAAGAAATGATTGCTTAGATGTGAACGTTGTCAGGTGCTGGGCAAGATGTATGTGCCTCTGGGAAAGAAAAGATCATAACCAATTAAGTTAAACTGAAACTAATTTTGATCTGAACGTTTGCAAGATATAAGAAAAGGAACTTTAAGAAAACAAGTCAATACTTACTGTCATCTCTGGTAGAGAGTTAAGCTTCTTAACAAAGTCCTTTAGCTCAGAAACTGTCTGGGTCTGTGCATCATATAACCATACCCCCATTAGATATCTGGGTACAACTAATAATCTAACGGTAAAACTAATGAATAGGCTGATCATTAGTTATCCTAAGGCATAACATGGTCTATTTAAAGTTGGTAACTAATAATGTGCCAAGTAAGTCTCTGGTCGATGGCTAAGAGATTTGAACTCAAATATGTGCACCTCTACCATGAAAACAAGTCTACCTAAAGGAGAAGAGCGACAAACGTACAGAATTAATTTCCGTGTAGTCCTCCTTCATGGATGTTGCCTTCTGACGTAGAACCTGCAAACATACGGCATCTGGAAGATAAGGAAATAGAATCCCATGTCACAAAGAATCAAAGCCAAAAGGGTAAAGGTCAACCTGTACAACGACTTCAAAGTTGAGATCCCTTGTCTCCTTGAACAACTTATCACTGTAAATTTAAGCATTCAAGAAATAAGGTCAACACTCAAACGTGTCTTACAACTGGAAGTGTTAGCTAGTAAATAGACTTTCAGTGTTAGGTCAACACTTCATAAATACTTCCATACAAATTTATGGAAGAAACAGACAGACACGCAACATGTAGCTTGGGACGTCTAATATAGCTACCAGTTTATGAAACTATGTTTTGTACATTAACAATTAATACACGGGAATACTAGTGAAACATTGTACTTATCCAATCCACGAAAATCACAATACCTATTCCATGCGTCATATTTGCTCATAGAAATCAATCAACAATGCAATAGAAGAAAAATGGCCACTTGTCTCAGATGATTGAAGGAATTTTTCTATATGAGCAAATCAACTAACCTTGAATTAAGGGGAACTTTCATCTTTTTTCCCTCTTGCTGAGCACCCATCACAGATGAGTCGACCTCGACAGCTCCATTGCTGATATGCAAAAACTTTAAAGAAAGTTGGAGTCAGCTCGCAGAAAACCCAATCGGCCAGCATAATTGAAGTCCAAATTGTGTTGATGTTGGTTATCATTGCAGCCAATGATACCAAATAGGTCTACACCATTTTGTTCCCTTTCCCCAAATTCCATAAAAGTACATAAACTCAGCATGATAATGACAAATCCCGCAGAGACTAATTTGGCTCTCACACTTGTGTAAGACTTTATTAGGAGAAGAGAAATCGAAAACACTCAATATAACTCAAATTACTAGTAAAAGTATGATAAATGAAGTCAGTGTCACTTCCTCAAAGAGTAAAGAATCCCAGTTGCAGTGACTGCAAAATCTACTTAAGCTACTTCTAGTCAAAACTGCGGTATCCAAATTTTGTGACATTACCTCGTCTATCAGTCCCTCATAAGTTAACTGGGAACACATAGGAGTAACCATGTCAACCTGAAACAGAAAAGTAAAAGTTGAAACTAATAGCACCATGGTAATAAAGTATGCATTACAAAAGATTTCAAATAACAGGAAAACACATAATAATCTTACTTCTCTATCCAATAGAATGAGTGTATCCACTTCAGGCCTTCCCACCTGAAATAGAGCAAACACCATTTAGAATAGTGAAAAAAGGATACAAAATCATCTTATACGAAAACAAGATAGCCAAGTCACTGGTAATTATGACAATCAAACTATTGCAGGCAAATTTTACATCATTTGAATTGACAGGTTCCTCCACTTGCATGCGGTTTAGTATATCAGCAACACGAACTGATGCTTTGCCCTTGGCCCTCACTTTCGATATAACTCCAAAAGAAAACTATAAGAAGAGTTAGTCATGAGATAATTGCGATGATCAGATGTAAGGAATAACGAAAATATTCAAACCTCAAGTTCATGGATGGCTTTTGCGACATGCCAAAGTGAGCTAACATCACCATCCACAAGGCAATCCTATCATTCAAAAACCATGAACAAGATAAATAGGAAACCTGTGATTTTAAGGCCTCAAGGAAAAGGGCACATGAAGTTATAAGTAAGAATTGGACCCATGAGAGTTGTACACACCTTTTCAGAGAGCTCGAGCTCAAATGAAATAACATCCTCATCTAGTGGAACCATATACAGGGGAAACTCCTTCACAGTAACCAGGTTATGCACTTTTTCTTGCTCAAGAATCTGAAAATAGCAGAAAAACATATTTATCACCCCTTACTGAAAAGGTCATAAACCAAGTAAACTAAAGAGCACAAATAGTACTAGAGGATAAAAATAATCACACACCTTCTCACACGCAACTGACCTACGAGGAACAAAGTAAACATAGTAGTCTCTCTGAATCGCTTTTGAAATATCATTCTGAATGTGAGAAGCTATGAATTTCATAAAAGTGAGTTGAGAGCGAACAAGATAAATCACTTTTGTGCATTCAGTCTGAACAGGTTCCGCAGTAAGATGTCGTAACTCCAAACCAAGTTCCTGTTAAGCAAAGAAAAACAAAAATCAGATCACCACTAATGTTAAAACCAAAATCAACCTTTAAAAGATGTTCCTTTTCTCGACATTTCAATTTTACAAATTTCCTCAGAGCTAATTATTGTTCCACAAAGAAAAAAACGAAGTAAGTCTGGAAAGCCTGGAATTACCTTCAGCTTAGACGTCTGGATGATCAATGAGACTGAACCACTGAGCTTTGGATCAATAACCAAACACTTAGTTCCACGAATCTACAACCAAAGAGAAACAAAGAAAAAAAAGAAAGTCTTGAGAAATTGGTTAATCATCTCCGAAGTTTATTCATTATAATGATTCTCAATCATACAACATTGGTTCAGTAATTTCATAGAAAAGAGAAGAATCCATAGTAAAATTGAGATAAAGCATTGGTTTTTATTTCACATTCTCAAAAAGAGATATGTTTGATCAAATATAATCCCCCAAATTTCCTAACTTTCGTCTCCCAACCCAAAAAAAAAAAAAGATTAATGAGACTCACGTCTTTAAGCAAGTTTACGAGCTCCCTCTCAGACTTGTCCCTGAATAAGAAACGAGAAACATATGATGAGAGATGAAAAGAAGAAGAAGAAGAAGAAACGATCTTTAAGTAAATGAAAATTGAGTCACCTAATGGATTTGAGATTGAGAGGAGCATTCTCCAAGCTGGGGATCTGCGCCATGGACGATGATCAACAGATGATCGACCTTTCTCCGTTTCTCCTGTACCGTCGTTAATAGTCCACCGCAGTGGAAGAACACGGCGGAGAAGATTATTCAATCACCTAACGGGCCTTATTCTGTATAAATGGGCTTCACATATGGGCCTTGTTTTCATATGGAAAAATATTCCAACGATATTTCACCTTAACATAATAATCCCTCAGTGTTTTTTTTTTCTTCCCTGTTGTTGTTGCATTAAGGAAATAAAGATATATTTTCACATGTTATCCATCCATCACAACCCATGGTAGATCCATTGCCTTCGACCGTTAGAATATAAACATGAATCAACAATACTTAAAACTCATATATATAAGTATCTTCATTTGATGAATCTATAGAAGGTGATTAACATTTTACTGAATTTTGGGATATGATCTTTCAAATTAAATCCTAAAAAAAAATCGAGTAGTCTTGGATCTTAGCTAATTGTTGTCAGTAGTGTTCAATCCCGAGATCTGATATGAGTTTAATCCGATATGAAATGAACAAAAAAAAACCGAACCAAACCAAACCGAATAAAATCCAAATTAAACCCAATAATCCACTAACGAACGCGGGAACCATTTTCATCACAGTCGTGCCTCCCTCTTTCTCGTCTTCTTCTTCTTCTTCTCTTTCCACTTTCCCCACGAAATTTTCAAAATTCCTTTTCTTTGAATCATTCTCTTAGCTCTCTCTCTGTTGTCTCATACTCTCTCTCTCTCTCTCTCCTCTTCTCGCTGCCCTTTCGTGCTTCGTCACGACCCCAGCTATGAGTTCTTCAAACTCCTCCTCCGCCGTCAGATCGTCGGCGAAACACGCGGCGGAGCGAATTCAGCAACACTTGCCTCCCAACAGCAATCACGCTGTATCTCTCTCTTCTTCTTCCTTGAATTTGCCTTCTAGAACCTCTATCATCGCTCCCGGAGTTGCACATTCTTCTCGCCCTAAAGATCGACCCTCCGCTTCCTCTATCTCCAACGCTTCCTCCGTCTCCGCCTCTTCTCCTTCTACACGCCGCTCCGGCACTCCCGTCCGCCGATCCCAGTCCAAAGACTTCGACGACGACAATGGTCTGTCCTTCTCTTCCTATTCACTCGTGTATCCGTACAATTCCACAATTAAAAGATTAGCTTTTTTCAATTTCTTAAAGTATTTGACTTTCTCTATAGGGCAATGCTAGATTCGATTTTGGTGCACCGTTTCGGTTAATTGTTGGTCTAAATTTATCTGAAATTGACATTATATAACATTACAGGTCGAATAAATGTTGTTGCTTTCATACAATGCACAAACTTGGCTTACTCTGTTTTAAATTTTCAAACTTTCGATGCAGATCCCGGGAGGGTAAGAGTTTCTGTAAGAGTTCGACCTCGAAACGGAGAGGAGCTTATCTCGGATGCTGATTTTGCTGATCTTGTTGAGTTACAACCAGAAGTGAGTACACTAATTTCATCTTCTCTCTTTCAAGTCTGTGTTAGATCCTTAGATAGTTGTTTTTTTTTTTCCTTCTGTGTGCACAGATAAAGCGGCTTAAGTTAAGGAAGAACAACTGGAATTCTGAGTCCTATAAATTTGATGAAGTCTTTACAGACACAGCTTCGCAAAAGCGTGTCTATGAAGGAGTAGCAAAACCTGTCGTCGAGGTTAGAAAGTGTGTCTCATGTATTGACATATTGACAAGTAATGCTTTTGGTTATTGATATCCACTGCATTGAATTTCCAGGGTGTTCTGAGTGGATACAATGGTACCATTATGGCTTATGGTCAAACTGGCACCGGTAAAACTTACACGGTAGGAAAAATTGGTAAAGATGATGCAGCTGAGCGTGGTATTATGGTTAGAGCTCTGGAGGACATTCTTCTCAACGCATCTTCTGCTTCTATCTCCGTCGAGATCTCTTATTTGCAGGTGTCATCTTCACTTTAGTGCTTAGATGTTGGTCTTCTTGTTGAACATTCATAGCCAGAAGATGGAAATGATTCTAGAATGCTAAGAACCATTTCTAATATCTATACTTGTTCTTGTTATTCACAGCTATATATGGAAACTATACAAGATCTTCTTGCACCTGAGAAAAATAACATTTCAATCAATGAGGATGCTAAGACTGGGGAAGTATCAGTGCCAGGCGCTACAGTAGTTAACATTCAAGATTTAGACCATTTCTTGCAGGTTTTGCAAGTCGGTGAGACAAACCGTCATGCAGCAAATACAAAGATGAATACAGAATCCTCACGTAGTCATGCCATTCTTACGGTGTGCTTCCTTAGAATATCTTGTCTATATGGTTTCTTGTTCATCGACAGAATCCATGTCTTGTATCTGCCGAGTAATGAAATGTATCTTGTGTTCAGGTTTATGTTAGGCGGGCTATGAATGAAAAGTCTGAAAAGGCAAAACCAGAATCATTGGGAGATAAAGCCATTCCTAGAGTTAGAAAGAGCAAACTTCTAATTGTTGATCTTGCTGGTTCAGAAAGAATAAATAAATCTGGTTTGAACTCCTTAACTGTTCATATAACCATTCATGTTATATTAAGTAGTTCATGGTGAGTTATATCCTGTTTTTCTGAAGGCACTGATGGCCACATGATTGAGGAGGCAAAATTCATCAATCTTTCACTGACATCCCTGGGAAAATGCATAAATGCGTTAGCTGAAGGCAGTTCTCATATACCAACAAGAGATTCTAAGCTAACAAGGCTTCTTCGTGATTCTTTTGGGGGTTAGTTTACCAAAAAAATTCCTAGCCTATCTAGATATAGGACTCATAAGCGTGGCTTACTTCTGTGTCTATTCATTTTGTCATATCTTCCTAGTTACTCTTGTGTTGTTACATAAACTCTGAAGTGGGCTTTTGTCTCTCAACAACCAGGTTCTGCGAGGACTTCACTTATAATAACAATTGGGCCATCTGCACGGTATCATGCAGAAACCACTAGCACAATAATGTTTGGACAAAGGGTGAGTTTTTATGTTTCTCTTATCTCGTTCTCTGTAGAATCTCTAGTTTCTGACATCTAAGGAAGCTCATAAACGAGAAAGACACTAGATTTTACTATTTACCAATCTTCTATCTTTCAAAATATATATAGTAATATGCCTTCTTGGTCATGTCTTCCTTTACAGGCAATGAAAATAGTAAACATGGTCAAGCTTAAAGAAGAATTTGATTATGAGAGTTTGTGTCGGAAGCTTGAGACTCAGGTGGACCATCTTACTGCAGAAGTTGAAAGACAAAACAAACTAAGAAATAGTGAAAAACTTGAGTTAGAAAAAAGATTGAGAGAATGTGAAAACTCCTTCGCTGAAGCAGAAAAGAATGCGGTTACAAGGTCCAAGGTATTTTTGTCTCTTCTAAAGATCAGCTACTCTTCGTTTACTCGCAGTAATTGATATTCAACTAGTTTCTAGTTTCTTGATATGGTGCGTATTTTTCTATGATATGACTTACAGTTCCTGGAGAAGGAAAACACCCGCTTGGAGCTCAGCATGAAAGAACTTTTGAAGGAATTACAACTGCAGAAAGATCAGTGTGATCTAATGCATGACAAAGCCATACAATTAGAGATGAAACTGAAAAATACCAAGGTGCACTTTCTCTCATGTATTGTTAGTAGTTTTTTCGGTAACTACTTCAGTATATTGTTAGATCAATACTTCTCTCTTATTGTCTTTATTAACTACTTACAGAAGTTCTTGAATGTTTTCTTAAAGGCCTGGCATCAAATACATATACATAAATATGTTTGAGCTGTGTATAGTAGATGGCTCTGACAGTGTCCTTTTAATTGTTAGTAGCAGCAACAGCTGGAAAATTCAGCGTATGAGGCAAAACTTGCAGATGCCAGTCAAGTATATGAGAAAAAAATTGCTGAATTGGTTCAGCGGGTTGAGGATGAACAAGCCCGGTCAACAAACGCCGAGCATCAATTGAATGAAATGAAAAATATTTTGAGTAAACAGCAGAAGTCTATTCATGTTAGTTACTATGATACCTATTTTTGTTAAAGCTTAGGCTTTCTTTTTCTACCTCTTAGGTGCATATTTCTCTGTTTAAACTAAATGGTACTTTTGGTGGTTATAGGAACAAGAGATGGGCAACTATCAATATCAAAGGGAACTTGCGGAAACCACTTACACATATGAATCTAAAATTGCAGAGCTGCAGAAGAAATTAGAAGATGAAAATGCTCGGTCTAACGCTGCAGAAGAGCAACTTAGACAAATGAAAAGACTTATAAGCGATCGCCAAGTTATATCACAGGTTAGGCTTGTTCATGATTTTCTTAAAACTGGATCCCAATAAGCAGATGATACTTTCAGCTGAGGTGAAAAAGTGTCAATGTATTTGTCCTTTCAATATTGTAGATGAATTTTTTTCCCACTATTGTTATAAAAATTATATTTTGTGCTTCAGCTCTTGCAGAATTTTCTGTCCCCAATTTTTTCTTGGTTTTGTGTTCAGGAAAATGAAGAGGCAAACGAACTCAAGATAAAATTAGAAGAACTTTCACAAATGTATGAATCGACAGTAGATGAACTCCAGACAATGAAATTAGACTATGATGACCTGCTCCACCAAAAGGTGTGACGCTTAAATGGCTGCTTACTTGTTGTTCAGATTGGTCATATTCAAAATCCAACTGTTAATTTTTTGCTAATGAATATATGTCTAAATGTACATAAAATTTGTGTTGCATAGGAAAAACTTGGTGAAGAGGTTCGAGATGTGAAGGAAAGGCTCCTTTTGGAAGAAAAGCAGCGAAAGCAAATGGAGAGTGAGCTTTCGAAACTAAAGAAGAATCTAAGGGAAAGTGAAAATGTTGTTGAGGTGAATTACAATGAGCTTGTTTCACTTTTTCACATGTATTGTACTTCATGGCCTTGCTAAGTCAATTTCATTCCACAGGAAAAGCGATATATGAAGGACGATCTTTCAAAAGGATCATCAGAATCTGGAGCTCAAACTGGCTCACAGAGATCACAGGGGTTAAAAAAGTCGTTATCTGGTCAGAGAGCTACCATGGCGAGACTTTGTGAAGAAGGTAGAAATTTTTCTCATGGATTGAGCTCTTTTCGCTTAGACATTCTTCTATTTCGTTTTATCGTGGGAGAATCCAATTGACACCTTCTCTATTTCGGTTTTAGTCGGAATTCAGAAGATCTTACAACTCATTAAGTCTGAAGACTTGGAAGTTCAAATTCAAGCAGTAAAAGTGGTTGCTAATCTAGCCGCTGAAGGTGCAGTTTCATATCTCTCTATTAACATTTGTAAATATTCTCAAATTTTCACTACAGATGAATTATCAGTTGTTGAAATACCGATTTCTGCTACACTGGCGCTTTGCCTAGAAACGGGTTCTAAGTTCATGCAGTTAATGTTGTTGAAGTCATCTTTAGTTTCCAAAAATTATGGTATAACAATACATTACTTTGTTTTCACATCACCTCAATGACTTGCATAATGTGTGTGTATGTGTAGAGGCTAATCAGGTAAAGATTGTGGAGGAAGGGGGTGTAGAAGCTTTGCTTATGCTAGTCCAGTCATCTCAGAATTCAACGATTCTCAGGGTGGCTTCTGGTGCAATTGCTAATTTAGCAATGAATGGTGAGCACTTCTCTTGGTGGTCCAATTCCTTATATGATATCTTAAACCCGTTAAACTTACTACTGAGAAGCAGAACTAATTCAGAATTTAAACTTACCATTGTGTCATTTCTTTACAATGCTTGTTTGCTTGAATGTTGGACCTGTAAGATGCAGTAGACGGTTCCATGGTTTTCCCTGCTGTCAAGTTATTAAATTTTGGAATGGAAAAAATGTGATTTGTTTGTTTATATGTTTTAATTAATCAACCGCAGAGAAGAGTCAAGATCTTATAATGAACAAAGGAGGTGCTCAACTCCTAGCAAAAATGGTGACTAAAACAGACGACCCACAGACTCTAAGAATGGTAGCTGGTGCACTTGCCAATTTATGCGGGAACGGTGAGCATAAGATTAAGAATTTTGGTTCTGATTACTTGTATCAGACAATTTTTAAACATATCTATTAATCTGCATCAATGCATGCGTTCACTGTACAGCTTATGTAAAGATATATTAAAGAAGCTTTGTGTTGGGACGCTGCTAAGTACATATCTAACTCTATATACTTTGTGTTTTTGCACAAACAGAGAAGTTTCTTAAGCTGCTGAAAGAAGAAGAAGGCATCAAGGGACTACTCACGATGGCACAATCTGGAAACATAGATATCATTGCTCAAGTGGCAAGAGGGATGGCAAATTTTGCAAAGTGTGAAACTCGAGAAATTATGCAAGGTGTGTAGTCATATTAGCTTACAAATATATACTCATAAATTGCACACCCGATTCAATCGCTATAATACCTTGAGAGATATTATTGTATTGCAGGGCGTAGAAAAGGTCGTTCCCTTCTCTTGGAAGAGGGTGCTCTTGAATGGTTGACTTCAAACTCACATATTGATTCAGCATCAACACAACGTCACATCGAGCTTGCACTTTGCCATTTAGCTCAAAATGGTAAGCCACACTTTGTCATTCTGCTATCTAGAAGAGCATGCCCAGCTGTTTGGAGATACTAAGCAGTTCTTTTATTAAAATTTTGTGCGGTTGGGAAATATGAATCATATGTGTATCTCCTTCTCGATGCAGAGGAAAATGCAAATGATTTCAGAAGAACAGGAAGCGTGACAGAGATTGTAAGAATATCTGTGGAGTCGAGTAGAGATGATATTCGCAGTTTAGCAAAGAAGATACTCAAAACAAACCCTTACTTCTCAAGCTGAACAAGAGGTGAAAGAAAAGACATGTACATAACATAACTGGCGGGTGACACAGATTCTTAGCTGATTCTACAAGCATGTCATTAGATTGACTTTGTGATTAGCGACGACAGTCAAGGAGAGAAAAGCAAAGATTTTTACAAGAAATGAGTGTTAGGAGATTATGTGCTGTGATAACTTGTTTGATGTAGTATATTGTCTCTGTTTCGATATGTTAGATTGATGTTGAGAAACATGGAATACATGGTCAAACTCAAGTCTCCTTGTATTTTGATGTAAGGTGATCAAAATCTTATTTGGAATCCATTTTGTAATTCTTGTTCCTTCCCATTTTAACAAATCATATAAATGTTAAAGATGGAGTATGTGAGTGGTCAGTCTTTTTCTCAAGATACAGTATATGGATATAACAAATAGATAGTTCATCATATCTGTAGATGTTTTCACAACTCCTAAAGATTTAACTTCATACCATAATTGAATCTGTCCTTTGTTCTTTGTCAATCTAGTTCGTGGCATTGTTAGATTCTTCTAATCGTAAAGGCCTTCATCGTACCAAATATCGACCAGAAAGTCCACCATCTCCTACATAAAGATCAGATGGGAAATTCAGGTATTGAGAATGATATTAGCTTAACTCAGGTAAAAAAATGGGATCAGATTAAAGCTTACGGGTAAAGGAATCGACTCCGAGAAAGGTTCATGAGTTGAGAGAAGATCTTCATATGTAGTAGACCAGCTGCAAGAGATTCAAGAACATCTTAGAAAACATTACTTTTTTCTGATCATTAGAGCATCATTTTTCTGATTCTTTGGCACTGCAAAAAGATTGTCAAATGAACTTAGAGTTGGATGAAACAAATAATACCTTATAATCTGATCCTTTGCAGTGTTTTTTCTTTGTCGAGATTGATCTCCCACCCATTTTTCCCTGTTCTCTTGCCACATCTTTGCACCTGTAATCAAGAAAGATGCTTATAGATAGTGCTCAAGAACATCAAATATCAAATTACAGAACGAACAAGTTAGAATATCCGGTGGTTTCACCCAAAAACAGAGGTAAGGTAACACAATTTGGCAATGAAAAGAAACAGACATCTTCTTAAGCTGAAGTGTGGAATGTACCATGATTAACAAGTGTAAGGGTGTTTTCGCTGTTCGTTTTCACCGAGCTTTTCTCTTCTTTGACTAATTTTGAAAGCTCAAGAGTAGGTTTGTTTTCGGTGGACAGACAATTTGCAGTATAAAGCTCCATTCTTATTCGATCGAATGATCATTCCTTTTCGAATAAACCCGATTTATACCAATTCACATCCACATACAAAACATCAAAGGTTTCCACAAAAGCTGCTAAAGAAACAACAATAAACCAATTAAAACCCATTTCTAAAAGCATGAAAACTGTTACAAGAAACGGTTGGTAATTTACCTCATTGACAATTTCATCAACCAGCTTGTGGAAAACCCTAGAGGATTCAAGAAAACAAAACATACCAGATTTCTCAGAAAACAACACATTATGAACGAAAGATCCAAACCATATACACCAACCAAACTCATTTCAAAAGAAAAAAGATATTTTCCTTTTTCAACACATTGTGTTTAAATTCATTAACAAATCTTCATCTATAAGGCAACAAAACAGAGATTTTTAAATCACAGAACTTGTTTTATCTCCTTAAAAAAGATATTGGAATTGAAACAATGGCATTTCCGGTGAAGTGTATATATTTAAAGATCCAAAATAAACAGATCAGAAGCATTCAAGATCCAAAAAAAATTCTAAGGAGAAACCAAACTTCATGATAGAAAGAGAAAGTTTGCTACATAAGAAAAATAGAGGATAGAGGAATGATTACCTTAATGGGGAAAGTATCAGCAGAAAATTTGGTGGAGGGATTGAAACTGCTTTATATGTTTTCTTTTAGGTTTTATATGTAAAAGAAAATTTTAGATCTTGAGTAGTCAATGAAAAATCAACTAAAAATAAAATGTTAAAAAGAAATAATTGTGAGCCAAATATAGAATTTAAAAATTAATTAAAGGGGTTTACTTGTAGTTGGTAATGAGTAAATAATGTATATACCTACTAAAATACAGATCTATCTTTGGGTCAATGAGACAGAAAAAAATTAAGCATGCCCCACGCAGCTCAAGTTTCTATCTCAATCTTACGTGGATGTGATTAGGAAGATAGCTCCATTCTTTATTATATTGTCACATGTTATTTGAAATATAAAATAATATTATTTGAAATCCTGATAAATTCAGATTTGATTAATTGATTTGAAAACTCACCTAATAATAGAATTATAATCCATATATGAATTTAAATCTTTAAACATTAATGTGGTATTGATTTTTTTTATTCCAAATTCTAGATATAATTTAAGCATTTAATGTCAAAGATGTTATTTTCTAGAATATGTTCTCATTTGAAGTTTATGGTTTAAAAAGTAACAAAGTAATATATTTTGTAGCTGAAGATTAGTATGCAAAAGAACAAAAGATAAATTTAGTAGAACAAATGTGATAAGAGAGAAATCAAACCTTGTTTCAAAAAAATATCCTTAACTAGAAAATTGAGGGGAAAAAAATTAACAGGATTTTTTTGTTCAATATGAAAATAAATGTAAAAGGTAAAAATGAGGGGAAAAAAGATGAATAGAAAATATTCATTAAAAGTTAAAACTCAAATGTATGTTAGGTAAAATGCATGTATCTTCTGTGGTTCAGTAACCATTTATCTAAGTTGATAACTTGATATAAACAAATAGCATATTTGCATAGAGTTGAGAAATCTAACATAGTCATGAGCTAACAATGTTTCTTCTGGTCTGGAGTTTATAGCATGTGAATGTGATTGTTGAGAAATCTAACAAAAGTCATGAGCTTAAAATGTTTCTTTTGTAAGAAGGATAAGATTTACTATGTTACAAATTAACCTTATTTGGGTTCAAAAGGTTTCATCACTTAGAATTCATGCTCACACGAGCAAATCGATCACCAAGACAAAATACAGGTTTTCACAAATCTGTCTTTCATTACACAGTGTTTTTGATACACATAAAGCTCATAAGGTACATATTTCTATTTTTACATTCATTAGTTGAAAGGGATAACAATATCGCCAATGTTGTTGTGCCATGGATCAGCCAAGTGAGTTGCCAGGTTCTCCAATGGTCCTGTCCCCGGGTAAGCCGACTGTTGAACACAGAATCCTACAAACGCCAACAGCGCAAGTCGCCCTGTCATACCCACCAAGAATAAACACAAACATTAGATATACATTTCTACATAAGTTGATCAAGAAAGGTGGTAAGTTTTTTTGTGTGCTTACCGTTCTTGATCTCCTTAACTTTCAATTCCTCGAGCTTCTTGGGGTCCTTTGAGTATCCAAGAGGGTCAAATGCGCCTCCCGGGTACTTCTTCTTCTCGGGGTCTTTCTCCATACTTCTCTGGTGCTCAACGAATGCAATGGCTAAGAACTCAATGGCCAAGATTGTGGGCAAAGTACCCCACGGGACCGGGTTTCCCAAGTACGTGGCTTGACCCCCTGGTACTGCTGCCCATTCCTGAGCCTTAACCCAGTTTCCATATCCTAATGCTTCTGGTACCAAAATCCCAGGCTACACCATCACAAACCAATTCCATGAGAATAAACTTAACAAGACTAAACCCTTATGATAAGACAAAGATTGGATACTGAAACTTACAACAGCGAGCATAGCCCATCTACAGTGGATGAGCTCTGACTCTTTGTATCTCTCAAGGTTCTCTGGAACTTCTCCAAGTCCAAGTGGGTCAAATCCAAAGTCACTGCACAATGTTGAACCCAATAACTTATGTCATCAAAAGAGTTTCCAATACATTTATCTAGAATCTCTTGATACATATCTAAAGGGAGTTATAAATTCTGAAAGGAGATGACTTTCTAAAATATGAATAACCCAATAACATAAAAAATTGAATCTTTTAAAAAGCTTCCAATGTTGCATGCATCAAAATCATCATGTCATCAAAACAGAGTAATCTAACAATATAACAATTCTGATTTTTAATTGAGCAACAAAACAGAGTAATAGGATTCGAAGCGTACCCAGGAGCAGAACCGTCGAGGTAAGCTGGTCGTGGCTCGCCGGGCATCCAGTGAGCAGCCATTCTGATACGACCAACATTCCCGGCGTTAGGGAGCGGAACTCCGGCGGAAACGAATTTAGACTTGGAAGAAGAGAGAAGCGAAGGGTAAACGGCGGCGATGCCGCAGCTCATTAGCGAGTTCGACGCCATCGTTTCTCTCTATCTGTCGATGTGGACGAGAGGTGTTTGGTGGAAGTGTGAATGTGGGAGACGGATCGTATAAGTAAGATTTGTGAGATGAGAATCTAAAATCAGATTGCAATTGGCTATACAGAGCCTGCGTGGCTTTTTCATTGGGCCACGTGTCTTCTCTATATCATGTTTCTTCTCTTCGATATCCCATCTGCACTGTGTGGTTCAGATAAATGCAGAATCTACGTAAATTACAATTTTGCCATTTATCCACGGCAAAGAGATACTATCAGATAAGTCTTCCAGTTCGGTGAAAAACATTTCTACAATGTTATAAACCTGACCGGACCGGTAAATCTGTGACAGGTTACGAATCCGGTCCGGATTTTTGCCATCAAAAGACAATGTGAATCTTAGAAGACTCTTGATGAGTGATGACTGCGGTAAGTTTCCAGTGATCTGGGCATTTGTTTCAAGAGTGCCAGCAACTTTGCAGATACAATGTACCATTGAATGTTCAGAATCTATTTTCTTTAAATTGTTTCTCATTCAGACCCATCTCTAGGATGAATACAACAACAACCCATGACTTCATGTCTCTAGTCAGAAACAAACATAGATTTTGATTCTCAGATAATTCTACTACCACTACTTCGTCACACATAAACATTTCAACAAACAACACAAATTTGCAGGCTAACACATATGACACAAAGTTACCATTTTTAAATGAAAACTCAGATTTAACGCACATCCAATTGTTCTATACCTAAATCCATCATACAAGATATGTCTCTTAATGTTACAACCACAAACTCTGAAACATCAAAATGACATTTTTTTCGAGGTGATGATAGATATATAAGATCAAATTCCATCATTACAAATCCAGGTATTGAATCAGAATCAAGAGCACATAGCTTTCTCCACCTCTTCCTGCAATTCTCCACTCTTAAACGCCTCAAGAGTAATATCACAACCACCGAAAAACTCACCGCCGATATAAAGCTGAGGAAACGTCGGCCAATTCGAGTACTCTTTAAGTCCTTGCCTCAACATCTCATTCTCCAGAATATTCACATCTTCGAAAGGAACATTCAAATTCTTCAAGATCTGAACCACAGTGTTGGAGAATCCACACATCGGGAAATCTCTCGTTCCTTTCATGAACAGAACCACTTTCTCCGAATTCACCAGTTTCTCCAGCGTATCTTTAAGTTGCGGCGTAAGCGCCGACGCAGAGCATCGGAATTTTGTTGGTTTGAGCTTGAGACCGTAGAACGATGGCTGACGGTTGTGAACGGCGAGTGCCGCCGTTGGTTTAAGAGAGAATCTGATAGATTGAGGCTTGTTGATAACGGAGGAGGAGACGACGGTGACCGGAGTTATCAAGGTCGGCGTTTTGACAGATCGGAGAGCCATTTTCTCGGGAGGTTTTTTTATGATTTGGAATTTGACTAATTGAAAAGGTAAATGATTTATGAGCCACAAACACTTATTAGTGCGAGTGAGAATGGAACAAACCCTGTTGTCAAACACCACCACTAAGGCGGTAGTGCATGTCATAATCATTGGTTTTAAAAAAAAATTAAGAACATTCCGGTTCGGTTTGGTCCGACTTTTTTGGATTTCGGTATTTTAGATATTTCCACTTGGATCAAATTATGATTTCGGTTTAATAATATTAGAGAAATTATCAGGGCATCAAATGCTTTTCTCAGTTTCTGTTCTCTTTTCTTCATTCACAAGGTATATACCTCTATACAGCTAGATACCCCCATAAACTATTAAAACTTATCATATAACTTAGCTCCAATCAACATAAGTTGGTTTTTGGTGGACAACTGTATAAACATAGAAAAAAGTTTGTTGTCGATAACAAGTTTTCAGAGTTGATGCCAAACCAAACCATACGAATCGGGGCACATAGATGAAGTGATGAACAAGCCCAATTTTAATGATCAAATACTCAATCAAACATGAGTTGGCAACTGGTTGAAGCTCTAGAAGAAAGTGCCACTCCTTTATCATCTCAAATTTTGGAACATCCCATTCCAATGACGTGATTGTTGTAGTCTTTAAGTGAACAGCATTCTTCAAAATATAAACTGCAAGATCTCTCTCTTCTGGTGTTCCTGCGTAATCCGACCAGTTGAGAGTTTTACACTCAACAATATACATTCAGGAACAGTACTTGGTTGATTCCAGTAAACCATGCCATTTTTCTCATGATACTGAGATCAAACAGAAGAATTAGACTAAAATCAGACAAGAAAAAAGAGTTTTACGAACAAACTTACATCCATTTCGAAAAGGTCTAGTCCTTGTAAGTTAGAAGAGTCTTTGAGCAGTCGGACAAGTAAATCCGAAGAATGCTTTTTGCATCTACATAGCTTCAGATGTTTAAGCTGGTTGAAGACAAAACCTTCATCATACATAGCCTGCGCATAAATATTGAAATTATAAACACCAAGGATAATATAAATGAGTTGGTAAATGGAAAATGATAACCTCTGAACATATTGCAAGGCTCTTGACGGATGTGATTGATCCAATTAGACTCTTGATATTAGGTATTTCAACAGCTACATATGCCTCGATCAGATTAGGCATATTCTCAACCAAATAGAAGTGACTCTTATCATTATCATCTTTAAGGTTAAAATACTTTAAAGAAGGAGTTTCTATCACAATCCCATCTATATCATAACAATAAGGTATAAAGAGTGATAAACTCTGCAAAGATGGGACAACAACAGTTAGCTTTCCCATTCTGTCATCCTCAAGTAGATAAACCGATAGATCTTCAAGAACAGGGCAATTAGATAGAAGCCGTTGAAGAGATTCATCATTGAAGTAATTCACACTTTGAAGTTGCAAAGTTTTCAGAGAGGGAAGAAAAGCCATTCGAGGAACATCCAAGAGAATCTCGCCATTGAGTTTCAAGATCACGAGCGATTTGCAGGTATGCAAGTTACTCGGCAATATGTTTGGCTTCTCCGGAAATGAAAAATAAATAATCTCCAGCTCACGTACGCAGTGTGAAACTGCTATAACCACCCACAGCTTGATACTCTCAGATTCAAGATTTGTACTACTTAAGACAAGACGGAAGCTTTCAATAACCGGAGCTCTATGTAATGGCAGATTTTTGTCAAGAAAACACTGTAACCTCATGCATTCAGAAGGTAAATCATATCTACTACGGTACTCAAGTTTAGGCAACCACATCCAAAGATACTCCCATCGTTTCGACAATAAGCTAGTGGATACAGCAACTTTGGTCGGAACAAACATTAATATCTTAATAAGCACTTCATCTGATAACCCACTGATTCTGTCCATATCTTTAGAAAAAAAAACCCAAGTTACTATTGTTACCGCCGACAGAACTTCCGACCCTAATAAGAAGAAGATAACATCTTTAAGGCTCAAAAAGCTAAAAAAAAAAAAGGCAATTATAGTAACAAGTGAAAACTCGGACACAAAGAGGAACAGTACTAAACCTTAGAAACAAGCTAAACTGTTAGGTGGTGCTGTGAAATTTTCAGTTTGGAGGCTCGGGAACCAGAATCTGAAGCTAAGGCAGAAAGTGGCCAAAGAACTGTATACCCTTTTCAATTCTGAGTAGTCTGAACTAGGAATCGAGAAACGGTAAATGTAAATGAAGCAACCGGAAGGAAAACGGAAAATGAACAAGTTGGTTTATCAGAAGATACCAGAATCGCTGAGCATCGGAATGACAAGGCTTTGTCCTCGCCGCTGATACTCACCACTGACCCACTCATCAAACCGTTCGTTCGGCTTCCATTTAATTTGGGTGTTTAATTACCATAAAATGATGGGCCGAGCTTTTATTAACACTCATCAACACGTTCGGCGTCCATTTAATTTGGGTCTCTGAGGCCCAGTATAAATACGAGCTTGTTTACCAAATTTGAGACCCAAATTTTCTAACCAATCTCCTCCAATGCAAGTGGACACAAATCCCCAAGAGAAACAGAATCAAAATCTCAAGAAAACCTATTAGCCCTGTTTCCAGCAAGAGGGCAGAGAAGCAGAGAGTGAGAGAGAGAGAGAGTGAGAGAGAGAAAGCAGCTTCTTCTTCTTCTTCTCCCTCATGTGGATTCCAAATCCTTCTCTGCTACTCTCTCTTCACATTTCTCTACCAACATTCTTCTTCTGACACTCAACACACACACTGCAACTTCCACGGCTAAATCAAGCAACACCAAGTCAAAATCCGCCATTAACGATGCTTCTTCCAAACTTCTCCAACACCATTTTCCTTCTCTGCTTCCTCTTCACACTCATCGCCGCCACAAAACCCCTAAATCTCACTCTCCCTCACCAACATCCTTCCCCTGATTCCGTCGCTCTCCATGTCATCAGGTAAACAAAAGTTCCTCCCTTCTCTCATTACACATTTTCCCAGAAGAAGAAAAAAACTCAAACTTTCTTCTTCTTCCTCCTCCAAAATTCACAGGAGTGTCAATGAATCTCTTGCAAGAAGACAACTAGGCTCGTCCTCATCATCATCATCATCATCATCCTCCTCTTGCCGTACCGGAAACCCAATCGACGATTGCTGGAAATGCAGCGACTCAGACTGGTCATCAAACCGACAAAGACTCGCCGACTGTTCAATCGGCTTCGGACACGGCACACTCGGAGGCAAAAACGGCAAGATCTACGTCGTTACAGACTCCTCCGACAACAACCCAACAAACCCAACACCAGGAACACTCCGTTACGGCGTAATCCAAGAAGAGCCACTCTGGATTGTCTTCTCTTCAAACATGCTCATCAGATTAAAACAAGAACTCATCATCAACAGCTACAAAACCTTAGACGGTCGTGGCTCAGCCGTACACATAACTGGAAACGGTTGCTTAACTCTCCAATACGTTCAACACATCATCATCCACAACCTCCATATCTACGACTGCAAACCTTCAGCTGGATTCGAAAAACGAGGTAGATCCGATGGAGATGGGATCTCGATTTTCGGATCTCAGAAGATCTGGGTCGATCATTGTTCAATGAGTCATTGCACCGACGGGCTTATTGATGCTGTGATGGGTTCTACAGCTATAACTATATCTAACAATTACTTCACGCATCACGACGAAGTGATGTTGTTGGGTCATGATGATAATTATGCTCCTGATACGGGGATGCAAGTGACGATAGCGTTTAATCATTTTGGACAAGGGCTTGTTCAGAGGATGCCTAGATGTCGGAGAGGTTATATTCATGTGGTGAATAATGATTTCACTGAGTGGAAAATGTATGCTATTGGTGGTAGTGGTAATCCCACCATTAACAGTCAAGGAAATCGTTACGCTGCTCCTTCTGATCCTAGCGCCAAAGAGGTAACCTTTTTTTTTATATATAACAAAGTTTACAAATTTTGGATTACCCATATAGAAAAATCTTTCCTTTTTTATTGTTATGTGGTGTGGAACACTTTTCTTTAGTAGCTTAACTTTTTAGGGTTTAGTATGTTTTGTGGATAGATTTTAGGCTTTTACCATAGAGAACTTTTCATTGAGTGATTGACAAATGTGTAGTTTCATTCCTTGATTTTAATTGGCTAGTAAAATGTCCTATCTCCTATGAATCCAGTTCATATTTCACATGGACAGTTGTTAATCTTTTGCTACTAGGAGAAATATCCAGTTAGAGTTTTGTGTAAATGGGAAAAAGAAGAATCTTATTTGTATGAGAATTGGGTCTACGAGGAGTGAGACAGTGATGGTATGTAATACTAGTATAGGTGCATGACAGCCATGTGGGCTGCTTCTTCTCTGTCCACACACTTTCTTTTGTTGTAGTTGGTTGAATACCACCACGCGCAATGACGGCGCGTGGACAAGAGATTGTTTGCTGATTGGTGGTGAAAAGCAGGTGACGAAGCGAGTGGACTCGAAGGACGATGGTGAATGGGCGAATTGGAATTGGAGAACAGAAGGAGATTTGATGGAGAATGGAGCTTTCTTTGTGGCTTCTGGTGAAGGAATGAGCTCAATGTACTCTAAAGCTTCAAGTGTTGACCCTAAAGCTGCTTCTCTTGTAGACCAGCTCACTCGAAACGCTGGCGTTTTTGGCGGTCCCAGGTACTACCTTTTTTCCCTTTTTACCCTTCTTTACTTTCTAAATAGATATTTCTCTTAGCCAATTTAAAAATATACTACCACTACTTAATTAGAAAAATCTAAAAAAACTGAAGCATGATCTCTCATTTCGGTGTATAATGTATACTAATTAAATTGGCTGTGAAAGCGCGTGATTAGAGCGCATGATTTGCTATTGTCGTTAAGTCAAAGAACAGATAACTACCGTATTATTTTACTAGTATTTTGGAGTCTAGTTAACTTGTGAGTTGTGATTAGAAAAAGAAAACTCTAAACTGACGAATTTGTAATTTATATTTTTTGGAAAAAAGGGTCTAGTTTAAATTAGCCTACTAAAATGATTAACTAGGTCCTTTCTTGTTTGAGGTTCTTAATCACGTTCTATATTCATTCAATTATTCCTGAAATGGAGATATATAGAACATGAGCTATGGTAAATCTAAAATAATTAGAATCTGAAAAAACAATTAAAGTAACACATCATTATTGGTTTATTTTGAAAAAGTAGCTCATTGAGAATACCAGACGTTAGGGTTTTGGCAGTATTCCAGAATTCAAGTAGAGACGCACGTGATTGTCTGCCTAAGGGAACCGACCAACTTGACTAGTGTCTGAAATTAACCCCACTTGCTATTTTCATATTTCAATTATTTTTTATACTATAGTATTCTTCAAATTTCTAAAATGTCTGTCATAGTGTTAATTAAGACATGCATAATCATGATGCAAACTACATTTTGATACATCAAATGTTATTTATTTGTCCCCTTCTCAATTTATTATACAAAAGCCAACAGTCTTTTTTTGGGCGTAATGATGTCATTATGATGGAAATGTGGAGGTTAAGGAGATTGGGACCCTTACCTAGAAAGATGATTCCTTTTTCTATGGATCCATATTACTTCATAAACAAGTCCTTTTACATTGCATTAGTTGTATCCTTTTACATCGCATTAGTTGTATCCTTTTGACTTTTTTTTTTTTGGCTAGCTTATGATCAAATCTTATAGTAACTTCTAATGAGATGATTTTTGGTGGGGTTTAGGGATGATCAAGGCCAGAGTGGCAATTCTTATTCTCCTTATGGAGGCGACGGCGGAGGAGGGATGGACGATATGGGTGGTATGAGCGGTACAACGAGAGGAAGCAGCAGCAGCGGCGACGACAGCAATGTCTTCCAGATGATATTTGGAAGCGATGCACCGTCTCAGCCGCGATTAACGTTATTGTTTTCTTTGTTAATGATTTCGGTTTTGTCATTATCAACTCTATTTTTGTGGTAGAAGGAATGGATAACAAATAGGATTTGGACCGTTCAATTGATTGGTTTTTGGTGTAAAGTGTGGCTCTCTCTCCATTATTTTCTTTAGTTCGATTGAAAAAAATACAAGAAACTAAAATGGGATTGTCAAGGCAACGTCAAAGACGAACTTTGTCTCATCCAATCAAATGCATTGTTTCATTAATGATGTAACATTTTCATCTTTCTATATAACTCCACTTTTTCTTTCTTTGTCCACTACCTTTTTTTTCTTCTAACGAAAACTATAAGGTTGTGTAGAAATCACATTTTATTATAGCAAAATTTGCCGCATGGAAAATGTGTTATGCTTGTAAAAAAAACATATATTGTCATCATCGTTCTAAGCTTGTAAACACTAAATTCCTATCAAGTTTTGCAGAAGAAGCAATGAACATCACTAAATTTATCTTCTATGACATGATCTCCTCGGCGACGTGTGGATTAATATTCCCGGTCGCCATTTACAAGAGACCAAAAAGAAAGAACAAATAAATAAATAAATTATTAGAGAGTTTCTAAAAACATTACTTTTGAAAAGAAAGATATAGTCGTCAATGGGATTTAGTTAGCAGCTAGAGAAGCAGCTTCTTCAAGTCTCTTCCATGTCAATTCTCTTTGTTCCAGCAACTCGCATGCCTTAGCTTCGTTCTCGAGATGTTGTTTCTCGCACTCCTCAAAGAGCTCAGTGTCCATCTCCAGAAACATTCTTCTAACGTTCTCAGAGAGACCGTGCACCGCTTGGTTCCAATGTCCTTTCATGTTCCTCTCCAATGCTTCAAAGATTATCGGGAAGATCACGTCTTTGTTCTGAGCTATCAGGCCTACGATATGTTCATTGTTCCACAAGAAAAGAGCTCTCTCTGCCACCTGCACTCCTCACATCTCTTATCAACAACTACACTATATAAGCTTCAAAATGTATTTGACTTGATGTATCTATGACTAGCTTTTTTTAAGTACAAAACTCAAAAAGAACGAACCTGGAAGTGTGCGCTATTAAGACATTTCCCAATCTGCGTAAACAGAGGAACAACACATTGCTGAAACTCAGAGGGCTCTGTAGCATCCAAGACTTCTTCCAACTCTCCCAAGAACAGAACCTCCTTTTGACAATTCGTAAGCGGCCAAAATTTCAACAACCCGCGGATGACGGTATCAGCCAATTTGTAATCTTTCTCCACAAACTGTGTCACACAATACGCCAACTGCTGGTGGTAAATCGAGATACCCTTAGACTTGTGGAGTGGCAAAATAGCTTTGACAAGATACAACCGATGCTCCTCTCTCATAGGTACTGTAAATCCATTGATCACACTTCCTAGGATCTCCAATAACTCTCCAATGCCAATGCACCTCTCAGTCTCATACAAGAACTTGTAGAAAATGTTATAAATGGAGCACCTGATAAAAGGGCGGTGAAATATAAACTTGCCATAGATCCTATGAAGAACAGTTTTCAAGTATTCCCTCTCCCTAGGATCCTCAGAGTCAAACAAATCGAGTAACCTCGAGACAAAGGTGTGATTGATGAACTTTTTCGCAGTCTTAGGTTCGATTTCGGAAGACACTACATACCGCAAAAGAAGCTCGTAAACGAGCTGCAAATGAGGCCACCATGGCTCAAGATAAGGCTCTTCTTCTTCAGGATCATTCCCTTCAGGAGGAGCTCCAGTGTTCTCATGGTGAGCCGGTGGGAGACACCGGAAAATGTTAGCAGAAACCATTCGTATAAGCTCACTCTGCATCGTCTCATTGACTTTACCAGAGGAAGAGTGAAGGAAATCAACCAATTCAAGAAGAGTCTGTCTTTTGATCTCTTTCTCGCGTGGCATTATCAAAGTATCAGAGAAATCGCATTGGCAAGAACACATGTGAGCCTTCTTCATGAAGAGGAGAGGTCGATCTGAGGAAGACACGTCTTTTAACAATGGAAGTACTTCGAGAACCGGTGTTGATGTGAACATTGGGTGGTTCGGTGTCTGTGAAGGAGATTGAGCCGTTGTCTGAGATTCACCATTTGAAACAGAAGATGGAGCGGCGGTGGTGGTACGGCTGCCGCGAACGACGGTGTTGGTGGAGGTGTTGTTGTTATCTTGGTGATGTTGATCTGATTTGTTGAATTTCTTCTGACCCAGTTTTATGATTTTGTTGAACATCTTCGATTTCGATTCAAAATCTAAACTTTTTTTTTTTTGTTTCTGAAATGGATTTGATTTCAGAATGACGAAACGAAGATGACGAAGAGATTATATTTGATTACCTCTAAAGCGATGAATGGAGGGAGAAACTGAGATCGGAGATGGAGAAAGAAGAAGGCATTATTAGGCCAACAGGATTCTGGAAGAATGTTCTTCAGGCAAAACCAGAAACCGATACAAGATTGCTGTAAGGAGAATGAAGGAGGAGATCAAAATTTTGGGGACATGTATTTTTTAACCAAAGGATAAGTAATTGATTACTTTTGGTTAAAGCATTGTTTTATCCGAGTTAAAATATTTTTTTATTTTGAATTTACTCATTATTAACGGAAAACCATTTTTTCGATTTTCAATATTTAAATCGCATAATAGTTAAATATAAAAGATGCAATTTCATAAAACAAAAATGCATGATTCTTAAAAATTCTAATTTTCAAAGATTCTTCTTGTCAAATCTCTAAACTTTATAAATCAGATTTTTGTGTGTTTAAAATATGTTTAACTGTATAGAATTAGAATCGTAGTTATATATGGGCCGAAGCCTCTATCAACCTGGTTTGATGCTGGGCCAAGAATTTGACCATCTGACCATATATGTGAGGTCCAACAAAGAGAAACATCTATATATGGATTGTGTCTGATTTGTAAGTTGTAACATTACATAACAGTGGAACCATAGCAAAAGGAATAAGGTATTTTTTGTAATCAAACACGTTTATCTATGAGTTTGAATTAACCAACCAAACTCTAGTTTATTTTTCTAGACTCAAAAACTAAAGGTCTCATTGATGACTTTCAACACGTGTCATGCAGCTTCATTGTCTAACTCTACATGCAAACATCCCACGTGTCTCCACTCTGCATGTATCTCCAACACTTTCGTTTCCTCAAACTTATGTAATCATCCTTCTCCTTATATATTTCACACAAATCCATCGACTCTCTAGGGACTAGACTAACTAAGGCCACCTCAAAACAAGACCCATCGATAACAGCGATCATGGTGGCTAAAGCCTTAGCACAGCTGATAACATGCATCATCTTCTTCTGCCACGTTGTAGCTTCCGTAGAGGACCTGACCATACGCCAAGTCACGGCGGACGAGCGGCGAGTACGCCCGAATCTTCTTGGGACTCACACCGAGAGTAAATTCCGGGTTTTCATGTCCGATTACGGCAAGAACTACTCGACGAGGGAGGAGTACATCCACCGCCTCGGAATATTTGCCAAAAACGTCCTCAAGGCGGCAGAGCACCAGATGATGGACCCCACCGCCGTCCACGGAGTCACACAATTCTCTGACCTCACGGAAGAGGAGTTCAAGCGGATGTACACTGGAGTAGCCGATGTTGGCGGCAGCCGTGGCCATGCGGTTGGAGCGGAGGCACCTATGGTTGAGGTTGATGGATTGCCTGAAGATTTTGACTGGAGGGAGAAAGGTGGAGTTACTGAGGTCAAGAATCAAGTATGTTCTTAATTATACCATATATATATGATATATATTATAAGAAATTTTCACGTTTAACCTGAAAAAAAGATTTGATGCAGCCAAAAACATAAGGAGAAATAGTGGGATTATCTAGTTTGTACTATTTATTTTATTCTGTAATTAGGCACGTAATTACTAATTAGCTTAGAGCATTCTAGTTTATGTTAGTAATTGATGTTACTTGGAAATTTTTTAGTTGGATACTAAATTGATAGTTTTACACAGAAATGTCTAGTTTATGATACAAATTTTGTTTGGGGTTAATTTGTTGTGAAATTTATGTCATATAAAATTCAATGGTTGTTTAACTATATGGCATGTGCTTATGTGAAGGGTGCATGTGGATCGTGCTGGGCTTTTAGCACAACAGGAGCAGCTGAAGGAGCCCATTTCGTCTCCACCGGGAAGCTCCTCAGTCTTAGCGAGCAACAACTTGTCGATTGTGATCAAGCGGTCTGTTTTTAATCCATTAATCAATGAATTTTTAATATGACTTGATCCTAACCTTTTTTGTAATTTGAAAATTTATTTGGCATATAAATATGAGTATAGTGCGATCCAAAGGACAAGAAAGCATGTGACAATGGATGTGGTGGGGGACTCATGACAAATGCCTACGAGTATTTGATGGAGGCAGGAGGATTAGAAGAAGAAAGGTCATATCCTTACACCGGTAAACGAGGCCATTGCAAGTTCGATCCTGAGAAGGTTGCGGTAAGAGTAGTGAACTTCACGACTATACCACTAGATGAGGACCAAATCGCAGCAAATTTAGTTCGACAGGGTCCCTTAGCAGGTGAAATATATCAACTTATATGTGTGTTATTTGTAGCTAAAACCAATTTTTTTTTGTGTTCAAAGTCCAAATATTTAGAAGACAAATAACTAATGCTTTGTTGTTGTGTTTAATTACACTGCAGTGGGATTAAACGCGGTGTTCATGCAAACGTATATAGGAGGAGTGTCGTGTCCGCTTATATGCAGCAAGAGAAAGGTTAACCACGGGGTACTTCTTGTTGGGTACGGATCAAAAGGGTTTTCGATCTTGCGGCTTAGTAATAAACCCTATTGGATTATCAAGAACTCGTGGGGGAAGAAGTGGGGAGAGAATGGATACTACAAGCTGTGTCGTGGCCATGATATATGTGGGATTAACTCAATGGTCTCTGCAGTAGCCACCCAAGTTTCGTCGTAGATGGTTCTTGTCCTTTCTCTGCACTCTTCTTTTTTAATCTAGGGTTTTATCATGTTTTAGGAGTGGAGTTGGGGGTTTGAATATCGGGTGTACCTTTCCGTGACCGTTGTCTTGTAGTAAACAATGGATGATTTATTATCCCTTTATATTTCTTATTGTTTAGTCACTCACACGTAATTGTAGCTGGGGGAGATAAAATAAAATTAAAAAAAAAAAACCACATGGTGGTGGGTGAGTGGTTCTCGTTTGGTTGGAAGGATCGCCCTGTTGGTCTAGGCCAGGGATCGATCCTTCCCAGACGCAGTTTCGTTCTCTCACTCCTGTGGCCACCTGAGAATTTACATGCGGACTTGCTCAGGCGCTCCAGACCACCAGTTTATCAGGGGGCTCTTAAGTGGAGGCTTAAAAATCCCTGTGACGTGGGTTTAGGCCCAGTGGACTTAGGCCCAGTGGACTAGTCAGATCACTGTGTGGTCTGGATACTGGGTTATCAAAAAAAAAAAAAAAAAATTTGTTTTGAAAAAGAAAATAACTCTGGGTTAGCAATCAGCGGGAGTATATATTATTGTTACCATAAACTATGAAACGAACGCATATTTATTTATACGTCGTTAGCTGAAATCTATTTCTAGATCAACAACTACAAAACAAATAAGAATCGGTGATGACTGATGAGTCGTTGCTGGCCAGACACCGTAAACAAAAAACATAACCCAATCCGTTTTCATTTTGCACTGTATTTCTCATATATGTAGAGCCACTTAACTTGGTTTTGGGTTTTTGGAATTTTTGGGCCTCGAGGCTCAAATGGCTATTTTCCGATTTTATGTTTGAGAATGATTCAACAAGGAAAATAAATACAAAATAGTAGTTCTCCGTTTCATTTTCTATTGGCCTATTGCGCACAAAATTTTGTGAAATGATTATTGCTAAAAATGATAAGAGATAATTGTAGGGATAATAAACTTTGAAAAGATTTTACATATTCTTATCTTGCATTAAAATACAAAAACATCAAATTAGATGAAATAATTTTTTGTTTTATTTAAACATCTTATAAAAATTAGAAACTCACATAATCCATAATGTTGAAGCATTTTGTAGGTTGTCCGCCTCACTCTTTATGCTTTACAAAGAAAAGAAAAAAAAAAGAGAAGAGAATCTGCTTTTTTCCCCCAGTACAAGCATGTGTCTATTGATGCATTCAATAATCAATAGATAACTGAAAAAAGAGAATTTACAAATATGGTTAAGAAATTGACCAAGTCAGATTGCCATATTTTGATGATGTTGTTGTTGTCGCATTGTGGAATGAGACGTGAGAGTAGACCCCATGATGCTTACCCGGTGCTAGGCAAGAGTATCCCACTAAAAGATTTTCTTCTACTACTAACCTCTCCTCTCTTCTTTTTCTTTTTCCTTTTTCTTTGTGAAATCTCAGATTTTCAACTTCTCAAAAGACAACAAAAGTTTATTGAATAAGAACACACAATGCGAACTCAAAGCCCACTTTGTTAAAAAGTTTCACTTTCGGCGTTCTTTTTTATGCGAGTAGAAGAAGTAGACAAAAGCTAACCATCTTCTCTCTCATTTTTGGTCTAATGCTTAATTTGTAGTTGATATATAACTTAAACCATTATGAACTATTCTCGGAATCTATATGCAGTCAATTTATTCGGTTTGAAAGCGATTTGTAGATATGGTCAAATTTGAATCCGATTACAATATGATTAAAAAAGTGGATCATTGTTAAATATCGATTACAAATTTCGACACTAAAAAATGTTAAAACCTTCAAAGTTTAACAAAGAAACAAAATCATTTCATCTACCTCTGTATCGGTAGTTCAACTACGTGTAATGGTTGTCCACCCAAAAAATCATTTTTTAAAACTACGAATCTGAGTATTTGGCGGCGATAATGGTTAGACTAATATTGTTCTTGTCTCCAATGCAAGAAAATGATATGGACTTAAGTGCCATTTGACCTGTGCATTAAACTAAACCAAACCTAAATAAGAATAAATGTCATTCAAAAACTACAAACCAAAACAATCCAAAATAGTAGATATACTATCGCAAAAGATTATTGTAATCAAACTAAACCAAAATAATTTTGGATTGACTTATTAGATACGTTTCTTTCAAACGAAAAGTCAACTCGAACCCAATCTTTGTTATAAACTGAAAGTCTGAAACTACTATTGTTGAATGAGCAGCTAACCATGAAATTATTGGTGTCCCTATGAAAAATGACGTCCGTCAGGTAAAGAAGCAACCAAACTAAAGATGAAATTTGCTACTAGACATATTTGGACCGATGCATAATTGGTAGATATGAAAGAGATCTCAAAATTTAAAACAAAAATCTATATAGTTTGTAAACAAATGAAAATATTGTTTCGAGTGTCGGTGGATGAGACCGAACCGACAATCAAAGACGTGGGGTTACTCACAGATATATGTGACGTTGTTCTCTGCACCGTCCCTCCCTCCCTCGACGGACGCACACGCGCAAGAACCAAACGACAACATTTGTTTTCTTTTTGTTGGTTTAATCAAATTCCTAACCAAATTAAATAAACCAGTATGATGTGATCACATGTTACGTTTTATTCATTAGGTTCCTAAGTTTCACATTTTTGGAACCCACATGAAAATTAAATCGATTAATCAAAGAGCTTTTTTCATGGCGTTTACACGTAGTTTTCAACATTAAAATAGAATCTGACAAAATCCAACATTAAAATAGCTACTATTGATTGATGATATAAAGTGGGGTTTTATGGCTTTTGTCATTAATGGTGTCGTATCACGAACCCCAAGAGTGTTTTATTGGATGACTTGATTCTATCGATTTGATTAGTAGTAGTAACTCGTGAATTGGCAGGACTAGTGGAATGTTTCCGTGATTCATTCCCTATATTTTATCAATGACATTTCACATTTCTTAAGAAACAATCATTGTTTAATTATTTATTTTTATTAAATATTTTTTAATAAACTATGAACTAATAATAATCTGAAACAGTTAATCATTACGCCTTGAAATCTACGATTTACTAAAATCAATTAATTAAAAATAAAAAAAAATCTAGTTTATCAATCTTGGTAGAACAAACTCAAAACACTAGAACATCAAACTTCAAGGAAATGAGGGAGTATAACTTTAGCGTTTTTAAATTCATTTGTGTTCACAAGTTAGAATCTAAACTGTTCTCTTTTCACAGCCCTCTCTTTCCACATAAGCAGAAGGCAATTAAAAAATAAACACATTTTAGATTCATTTGGGTTACATAAAGCTGATTAATAACCTTTCTTGAGCTAGTGGAAATGTCAAAGAAGAAATCATGATCATTATATGAAAACAAAGACAAACCGAAATTACAGGATTCATTTTGTTCTTTTTTTCTTTTCTTTTTTGGCAGCATGAATGAAGGAGCTTGAGCCCTTTTGCAAGATGATAGGTGTTTCCCCTTTTCTCATCATGTCTCGGACACTCGAACTCAAAAATACAAATCTATACAACAAATCATGACCTAAGAAGAAAGAAATAAAACCTTATCCTAAACAATCATCTAAGTAAACCATTTTCTTATTTTATCGTTCTCTTGCGGTCACACCGATATCTTTGTCCCTTGTCTTTTGATCTGCTCTATGGATGGATTGCTTAAACGCTACGGTTGGAGCGATTCTGCTATTTCTCCTTTGATGCTCGAGAACAAGTTCCCCGGCTAACCAGTCAAGCTTCTCGAAGTTGCTCTGTTCATCGATTCTTTTACCTACAAACAAAACCGATTCTACATTCTTTTGCTTCAGCATCTCCTCTGCTACTCCCACCAACATATTCACATTGCTCTCACTAGGGTCTGTGTCTATGTTTGGACTGCATGGTCCTAAGCTCGACCCATTCGCCTGCAACAACACACATCAATTCATAACTACATAAACATAAAATTTTTGCTAAAAACCTACAAGTACATATCCAAACTTTATATCATCCAACAATGCTACTAAGCTCATATAAATCACACAAACCAGATAACTAGGATTTGGAAATGAACTTTATATAACACCAAAATTATCACCAATCACAAATTTCATTAAATCAAAAGAAATGTCCTAGTTTTTTTAAGAAAATCAACTATTTTTTAAAGTTATCAAATGCAATTGTGCAGTGTGGCCAATACCTGAATCCGGACATAATTACTATTGCGGCAGTGACCAAAAGCCATGGCCACAGCTTGATCGACGGTGTCAGCAGCACCGTCATTAGAAATAAGAGCCGCGGGACGGGCCCAATGCTTAGCCTTCCACTTGATAATCCGATCATACTCATAACTAACATCAAGCAACTGACCCATACCAAGAGACAACACAAGCAAATCCTCAACACCTCGCACAAACGGAAACTCCTGCTTGTTGTGCAGCACATGCGTGATTGCAGCCGCTGTGGGATTGCTCATCGCTAATCCTCCACCAACGGCCACACACTTGGTCTGCCCATCAACCGACTTCATCTCCACCGGCTCAAACACCCCCGGCTCAGCCCAAGTCGCTGTACAAACCTCCCATAGCCTAAAATCATAGCCGTCCGTCTCAAGCGCATCCGCGCGTGAGAACAGAAACGGGGCAGAGCTTTTGAGGTCGTAGCAAGGTATAAGCACCGGTTTAAGCGTATTCTTTAAGGTTAGCTCCGAGAAAGACTCTTTCATCACTTTCTTTAACTTAGCCGTCCCGGAACGACAACCCGACCCGGTTCTCAAGACCCGTTTCAAGATTCCTCCTCCTCCTCCGTAAAGACCCTTGGCGTTTCTCGTTAAGAGCTGCCACGTGTCTTCTGCTTTGAAGATCGGACGGTTACCGTCTCTTGACCCGAACAACATCGCTGTGTAAATCCCACCTATACCGGACCCGGCGGCTACATCAAAGTAATCGGCGATTCGGGCATTCGGGTCACCCGATTTAGATTTGAGAGCGTGTTCTAGATAAGCCAAAGCCTTACCGGGTAAAATCCCTCTCATTCCACCTCCATCGATGCTCAGAATACAGATTTTACCTCTCTGGTTCTTAATCGAGCCAGCAACCGCGGAATTGGCGGGTTCGGGTTCGGGTTTCGGGTCGAAATTGATTTTGGGGTCGTCGTCTTTGTTGTCGTACCCGAAAAGAAATTTGCTCTCAAGAATCGAGAAAATCTCGTAGCTGAGTTTATCTGTATCGATGCTAGGTTCCTGCATATCCGTCAAGAGGCTATTATTCTGATTATTATTATCATTCGCCGACTTGGAAGCCGCCGTAGCTCCGTCGCTCCCTCCGCCTCTCTGTTTGATTAAATGCTTAACGGAAGCAGTAGCAGTGGATTTAATCGGTTTATTGCGTACTCTATGCATGATGATCGAGAGAAACCAATCAAGTAACTTAACCCCAATTAAGACATACTATGAACAACACGAAGAAAGAGAGATTTCAGACCAAAACCAAAAAACCAGTCTTCGACTTCTGGTAAAAAAAAATGGTATCTTTCTTCTTTTCCCCCTCAAATTCAAAAAAAGTTTTAGTCTTTCTTTTGCGAGGAATCTTCAAAATCCTGTATCTCTTGTTCAAAACACGAGCGAGCTCGTCTTTTGCCAAATCAGAAGGAGGACCGATCAAAGGATGAATCTTTTTTACTCTTAAGCAGAACAAATGAAACACCAATATAGTATAGATAAAGAAGAAGAAGAAGAAGAGGCAAGAACAGAGGATGTCTGTTTTGAGATATATATATCGCACGCTTGACTTAAAACCTCCCCACCAAACCCAGATTGAAGAGAAAGGACAAACCACGGATTATTAATAATAAGAGGAACGAGCAATTAATAATTTTTATTTATTTTATGTACTACAAACACATAATTAGTGCTAACAATTTTGCCATCCCAGAGACTTGTAGTTGCATTCACTTTTACAGGGACTTTATTATTTTTATACTTTGAGTAATTATTTTATTAAATGCTTATATATTGGAAGAAAAAATAAAAGTTACTGTTGATGCTAAAATTTCCCATATTTGAGTATGAAAAAGATCTTTATATAATGAATATTTACTCTAATGATACTAACTTTTTTGGATTTAATTTTCCATACAAGACTTTAAAAGGCATTTGTTTCTGTTTACAAATATAAATTATAGATTGGAAAAAAATGTAGAGCATAACTAATAGTTTGATAAACTTGAGACGTAACTTATATTTTGGAAAAGAAAGGTAACTTTGCAAGTATCACCTAATCTTTACTCTGCCTCTTTGACTTTCTTATTTTACATAACAAATGTAACGCTAATATAGAGCTTCAATTAGTTTTAGAACTAATAAACGTTGAATGCTTTACTTTCAAAATCTGTTTTTTTTTTTCCTATTGAGCTCATTCCAAGTCCTCCATTAGTACGATATTGTCCGCTTTGTGCCTACATGCTCAAGCCCGCACGGATTTGTTATTGGGCTCCTTCCCAAAAGGCCTCATACTAATTGGAGTTGGACTTTGCTTATATATTAGAAATTTTTTTTCTAAACTTCCGATGTGGGACGTTTTGTACCCAACAATCTTCCCTTCAAACCAAGGACCACGAACATTGGACCTCCTCTTCAGCGAAACCTAGGCACCCTAACTAGGCACTTTCTTATTCGCGAAGTTCTTGAGGCACCTTCTTATCGTGTCACATTTGAGGGCTTCTCCCAGACCGAACTTTAGCCCACACTCCTAGGTCCACATTTTTCAACCTAGGCTCTGATACCATTTATTGGGCTTTCTAAGCCCATTCCAACTCCTCCATTAATATGATATTATCCGCTTTGGACCTACATGCTCAAGTCCGCACAGATTTGTTATTGGGCTCCTTCTCAAAAGGCCTCATATTAATTAGAGTTGGACTTTGTTTATATATTAGAAACTTCTTTTCTAAACTTCCGATGTGGGACGTTGGTTTGTACCCAACATTTCCCTATATATAAAATGCAATTAAAAGAAATGAAATGTTAATTAAAAGAAAAATATTGATATTTTTTTGTATATATTTTCACCTTTACGGAAAAGAGATGTCTAGTATATTTTTTTTTTTTGCAGAAACGTGTGTGGAGGGACTCTAGAAATAAATTATAGAATTTTCAATAATAGATTAGATTAGATATATATATATATATATATATATATATATATGTTCATGTAAAGTTTCATAAGTCAAAGTTCTATCGTGTTCTCTAACCTTTTTTTGGGACATTATTAAGTTGATAAATTTATAGTCCAAATTCTATTATGTGGAATAACGTGATTAGAATCGAGTTCCGATAAATAAAATTTTAGAAATGGATGGTTAACTATACTTAACTAGAAGACACTTTCTTATTTTTTCCTTTAAAAAAAAAATACATAATTCAAATAATTATTTGGTTTGTTACATTTTGTTATAGTCAGAACCATTAATCCGGTCTATATAATACGTTTAATTTATAAAATAAATGTGACGACGCTAGCATTTTAATTATATATTTTTTGTCATTCCGTCTACTATTTTTATTTTCATTTGAATTGTTCATTTATTCGGTTAGCCATATAGAATATTAAAATGTCTTTTCAGTATAAAAGTGAACTAATGTTTTCATTTAAAAAAATATTTCGTAATTCGTACCAACTATCTTTTTTTTTTCTTTCTGTAATTTGAAATTCGTGGCTAGCTCATCGATCTTTCGGAACCAAAATCAGATTTCAATAAATTATCTCTCTCAACGAAAATCGAACTTGTATCTTTTTAGGTATCTAGTATCTACGTTTTCGGCTTAACTGAATTTAACTATTATACTAATCCAACGTTGGTCTTCAGTAACCGATAACACACGAAAAACTTCAATTTATATATTTATTATTAATTTTATTTTATTTCTTATAATCGATAATCGATTTGATTGAAAACATGGGAACGAAATTGTTACAAAGTAATTATTGCCCAACTGACTAATTAGCCCAGCCCACATAAAAAATGAAGAATCGACTTTGAATCATAGAAAACCCAACAAAGAGCTAGATAGAAAACATAAAAGTAAGTATGATGGCCCAAGAAGAAAGAGATGATATCAAGTACCCAATCCTGATTTTTCGGACTTCACGAGACTTAGTTGATGGACAGGATGGTCGAAGATAATATGAAGAGTTTTTGTTTTAACACATACCATTAATAATCAATCAGGTCAAGAAACTCTTGAAACCCCAGTCACATAATACGCGGTTCATAAGACGAGTCACACCTACAACAATGTCAACAAAGGGAGAATACACAAGAGCACATTAAGATTGGAACACTCCAAACCAAATAGCTAGAGATAAGAGACATTTGGAGGCAATATTCGTAGTTCTCTTGCTAGCGAGTCAAGACGACACCAGATGATGTTCATTATATATCTAGAATTAGGACAGAGGCAGGGTTTGAAGAGGCATTATGGAGTCTTGAGTTTATTTCCTTCCAAAGAATGTAGATGGATGCATGAAAGGCGAGCTTGAGAATCAATGCAACATTCTTGTCTCTACAAGAATTCTTCCAACCATCTAACACCATCTTCATACAAATGAGGAGGAGAAACATGGGCCTTATCTATCATGTGTGGATCAAACAAACCTCCAGTTACATCCACAAACTTGAGAAACCAAAAATTCTTTTAATTATTCATTTCATAGCATACAACAATAAAAAAAACAAGGACAAAACATTTTTTTATCATGTATAGAAGAGTCTTCATCTATAGCCTGTTACACACTCTGTTCCGATCATCACAACTCATCCTTGGAACTATCACCCTCGATCTTCTCATCAGCTTTCTTGGTCGAGATCACCGGTTCAGGTGTTGCCGGTTTCTCAAGTTTAAATGGGGTTGATGCGTGCTTCTTCAGGAATTTGTACAATTCCACTACTGTACGGTCAACATCCACAGTGATCTGTTTTTTTTTGGTTTACGATAGACAGTTATAACAATTTCAGTACTCAAGTAAAAATATTTGCAGGTTTTCAAAACACTGTTTGATATATTTGCTAACCGGATCGAAGCTCTTGTTTCCACCAGGGAAGAACAGGATTGTTGGGAACCCATCAGCCTGAACAAAAAGAGAGTAAGAAAAAAACCAAAATCAGATCTCTGTGTCTTGAATCACCAAAAGCTCTTTCGTAATTTTTTTTTGTTTTTATTAATCACCTTTGCTCTAGGATGCTCATTGCTGGTACCATCCATCTTTGCTACAACTAACGAGTCAATGCCTCTTAAATACTTTCCAAGCTTGTTGTAAATAGGCTCAAATGATTGGCAGTGCCCACACCAAGGAGCATATATCTATTGACAAAACTCACGCTTTAGGCATATATAACCCTAAGATGTGTAAGCAAGGCTCTAACGGTTTTCAATTCAAAAATTTAAGTGATTATTACCTCGAGAAGAACATCCTTTGACTCGTCAAGAACAATCTCATCAAAATTGTTTCCCACAATGACCTTAACATCACCGTCGTTCTGCGTTTCATTTAGGAGCAAGTGAATCAGTATTGTGTGGGGATGTTAGATGTGTGTAAAAATATGTCAGACGCCTTACATTTTCCGGTAGTGGATCTGACTTGTAGAAAGGCTTCAGTTTGTCTGCTAGGAAATCTTCCGCAAGTGTCTATTTTAAAACAAAGCCATTGCGTTAAGATAACCAACAAAACGCCCTTAAACCATAAAATTTCACAGAAACTAGAATGTTGGGCCTACCTTAATGTTCTTTACGGTCAATTCACCGTCCAGAATAAACTTCCTCATATCTTCATTTCCAGTGTATACAAGAACCTGCATACGCAAGGAAAGATTGGATACTTAAACCTTGTAGTCCAAAGTTTGGTTTGTTGTATCATGTGCATAACAGAAACAAAACCGATACACAGATATTTCACACCAACTACTTTACCTTGGGGGCAGTGCCGGTAACACCAAAGAATCCAGAAACTGCTTCTCCATAATCCTCATTGTCCATTTGCACATAAACAAAAACAAACTGCAGACAAAAGAGAAGATTGCCCTTTTGATTCAATAACTAAAGTTATCATCCACCTCTCCTTTTGGTATATATCAATCGCAACTAATAATTGCACGAGGTGATTTTTAAATGTTCCAGAAAGTGAGCAAAAATGACCACAGAAAATTCAAAGATAAAAATTACCTTTCCCTTGAAGGACTTTGCCACCTCCCTCAGAGTGGGAAGGTGCTTCTCTGATTCATTTGCCGTGGCAAAAAGAATGAGCTGACAAGGGTTTTACAAAATGCCATCTCATTAGTTAATAGCAGCAATAAATAAAGGGAAATATTAGAGAGACAAATTGTTTTTACTTGGTTTTTCACAGCGTTCTCGAAAATCAGTGATGCACCTTCCCTTGTGAAATTGATCACCAATGGGACTTTGTTGGCTGACACAAACTCTGCTATAGCCGTTTTAGTGAAATTTCCATCTGCCAAAAAGAAGCTTGATGAGAGAGACATAGAGGAAATCTAAGTAGCACAAAAAAAAGGTAATGTATTCGAGGAGTCTTACCAAAACGGGCAAGTTTCTCTTCCTCCTTTTTCAGTAAAACTAAGGCAGGACGCTTGACTTGGGTTTCTAGTTCAAATAGCTTTGCAATATCAGGGCTTGCAGTTTGGTAAAAACTGAGATCGTCTTCCAGTCTGGATGCAGCTGCAAGCTCCTCACTCTCTGACCCCTGAGCAAGAGAAAATGGTGAAAAATATGGCAAAAATAAGATATTAAAAGCAAAATATTTTCACACTTGTCAATCCAGCCTCTTAAAACTCTCTGCAACACAAAGAAAAACGCACTAGACAAGAAGATCTGATATACAAAACCTAATGGCAACCTTACATATACTGCAATGGAAACCACTTGTATCTTTGACATACTAAACACTAGAGGCAATAATATGCTTAACGATAACAGTTCCATTTCTTATCCTTTCTGGTTTTCTCAGGTAGAGAAGTCCCACAGTAACCAACTTGGTTGATCATAAGTTTTAAAACTCTGAGAAGTTAAAAAGGAGAGATAAATCCAAGAAGGAACGCAAGAAACACCTTGGATTTAGAGGATACATACCACTAAAGAGTTGAGAAAACCAAGAACAAGTTTAGGTTCAGCGGACAAAACACGCTCAGCCTCCTCTTTAGTAGTGATGTTGTGGATGCTAGGACTGGCCTTCTTCTTCAGCCAAGTCACAATACCATCCCTGCAAAATTAATTTTTTTTATCCAATCAGGACACCAATAATGGTGAAACGCATTTTTTGACCAATAATTCGTATTGAAAACTAACAGATGAGAAACCAAAGCAGAGAGAATAAATCACATGCCCCTCTATTGCACTATTTCTTCCTAGGTTCATCAACATCAATAATTCAAAAAATTTCTTCATAGTTGACTTTCTTCAGAGTCATCATTAACATGAGTAATTTATCTTCCAAATCAAACAATCTCTCAAGATCCAAAGCTAAACCTGATGACCTATCTATGTTCATATCTCAATATTTTTCAGAAAACCATGTCATCCTAACAATGTACACTTACTTAGTCCTTTCGCCTTCGTAGGTCTTGCGCATTTCTCCGTCGACAAACAAGAAAACGGTGGGGAAGCCCTGAATCTCGTACTTCTGAGCCAAATCCCCTTCCTCCGTCGCGTCGATCTTGGCGAGCGCGGCAACGCCTTTCAACTCCGTGGCAGCGGCGGCGTACTCCGGCGCCAAAGCCTGACAAGCGCCGCACCAAGGAGCGTAAAACTCCACCATCGCGAAGCTATTGTTGCCGACGAACTCGGTGAAATTGTCCTTGGTCAAAACCGCCACGTCTTTCTCGTCGACTGTTGGTAACGGCTCCTCCTCGTAACTGTGCTCGCCGTGATGAAACTCGCCGCCTCCTTGCTCGAGATCATCGTAATTCTCGAAGTCTCGGTACTGATCGTGCTCCTCGTGGTACGAACCGCCGCCGTGACTTTGTTCCTTAGATTCCTCCGCGGCGAGGAAAGCCAATTCCTCGTCGAGATCCGATCCACTGGACGCATTCTCTGCACGCGAGTCAACGAGAAGAAGAAGGAAAGAGACGAAGAGAAGGAGAGAGATACTTGTAGATGACGACGCCATTGTTGTATGTAAGTAATCAAGTTTGTGGGATTTTGGGTTTTATAATTTTCAGCCAAAAAAAAAAAAAGAGTCAAGAAGACTGTAATAAGAAGTCACGTGGATAACTCGAATGAACGAGTGACACGTGGCCTTTGTGAGTCATCGTTGACTTAAGGTTAGATCTAGCGAGGGACGTGGAAGTGTCATGCACCTGGATTTATTATTTAAAGGCGGGTGTCGTGCATAGACCAAGAGTGTAGTAATTAACTAATTATTATGATGTTAATTTTTATTAAGTGTTGCACAAGTGTGGTATTTTATATTTGTAGTTTAGCATATTAACACATGGTCTTGATTTTTTTTTTATAGTGATTACTCATCATATGTGTCTAAGAAGTTATCGGATTAACATATGATAGTGTCATACTTGCAGGATATATGGAAAATGTACAAACAAGATTAAACGATTTACTGCAAATCCGACCAATGATTAAGTCATAATACGTAATTAATGCATAGCTGATTTTTAGAAAGAAAAAAAACTTTAATCTATTTTTCTCCCGGGTGTGGACAAAATCACCTAGGTATTAAATAGTTGTAAGATGAATGGGTCAATTACTTATTGTTAGCTATAATCGCCCATCGAATTTAATAAAGGTTTAGAAATATTTTCAGTCTAAAATATCAAACTTCAAACAGTATCCTCGTATAATATCATTTCAAATGAAGAAAAATACTAATAATTAAAAAGTATGTGAATGAAGAACATAAGACCATCTCCATCCATCAGACATTGTGTGGGTGTCTCAAAAATATTGTTTTAATCATTTTATAATAAATAAATTATTTATTTAAATTATAAATTATAAAAAGAGAATTTGACCAATAATATAAAGACAAGTGGAGACACAATTTCTCAAAATTTCTCAAACCAGTGTCTACCCTCTCTCCTATTTTTTATTATTTTTTATTTTTTTAATCTTGAGACATTTCTCAGGACACTACTGTTAGAGATGCTCTAACAGATTATATCTCTTAGTCTATAAGTATAAAGATAACATAGTTATTCTTTACTAATTCCTCTAAATTGTAATAATTTTTTGTATTTGCGTAAACGTTTGTTTTGAGATGTTTATGTATCATGTAATCTTTTTCAGATATCAATCAATTTGATTTACTCAAAAAAAAAAGTTAAAAAAGGAGAAAATATGATGTCCATCAAATTTCTATTTTCTTCCTCTACAAGCAGTTTTAAAGGCAATATTCTCTAAGGACTACTTTTATTTTGCTTCTATTTTTAGTACTGACAACTCTTTATATTCAATACTTTGACGTTGAAACACATAAACATTCAATCAGTAAAAAAAAAAAAAGCAATACACACAAAAAATGTCTAAAACGAGTGAAATCGGAGTTAGCTACATTGTTTTTTCGTTGATATGCTTGTTGATTCTAATAGGTACGATCATAATTTATAAATCTCGTAAAAAGGCTTGGATATGTGCTTGTATTTGATCTTTTACATTTGGTGTGTATTTTTCAATAGGAAAAACAACGGCTGTTAGATGTCCCGAATGTAAGTGTGAAGGAGTCCCAAGCAAACATGCGCCTCCAGGGCTCTGTAATAGAGTTGACGGCTTAAGAAGATGTAATATTACTTGCCAACACGAAGGGTGGTCCTGGGCTGAATGTATTGTTAGGAAGAACGTAAAATTTTGCAACTATATGCTAATTCCGATATGGGATAAAACATACGATAAACTTCCATTTATTTATTTATTTACCATTGTTTATTTTTATATTTATATACGTAATAACGAGTATAATAACAATATATTTGAGATCTATATAAAGTTGTGTATCTAGTTCTTGTGGATTTTTATTTTATTTTAAAAAGAGTTTATTGTATCTGAACTTTGAACGTACATATCTTTCTTAAATTTTGGAGGGTCATATCATCATCATAACTATGTTTTTGGAAGTGATAGTCGTTGTAGCTCATATTGCATATATACCTTCATAAGACCAACATTTGTGCTGGCTAAGTTAATGAGGAAGCCCAAATTAACATGATTGATGTGAGAAGGAAAAAGAATTCAAGTGGCCTCGTGGAGCAACCAATATTCTCTTTCCTTCTTTTCATCGTTTTACATTCTTCTTCTCGTCAACTCGCCGTTTAGATAATGTGTCCCCCAGTGTCTTGGATTTCAACGAAGAATTTGAAAGTACATCGTGTAACATGAAGAAGATATATGTGTGCATGTAACAGAACAGAGCTGTGTGCCACAAGAACGTGTTGGAAAATAAATGAATAATAAGTAAGTGTATCACTATTTCGTACAATTTTGCATTATTCCGCAAAAACTTAATGTTCTAGCTTATAGCTAAACTTGTGCATCTTTATTTTGACTTCAAATGACAAATTCAATTATTTATGAGACCAAGTTCGGAAAAAAAAGTACACAAGTTATTTGGTTATATGTGACTGCGAAAACATAAAAACAAAAAAACAACAAAATCAGATCAACCAAGCATCATGCAATTAAAAGACGTGGATATTTGCTGAACGTTATCAAGTTTTCTAGCTCACATTGCTAACGTGTATTCCAACTTAAATTCAGTGTTAGGTCACAAATAATTAATTATTTTAGCGATTATATATTGGCTATATTCTCAGAATAAACAACAACAACAACAACAACAACAACAACAACAACAACAACAACAACAACAACAAAAGAACTTTTAATTTTCATCTTTGAAGCTATTGAAGCAACACAACCATAAGTATGACAATAAACTACCAAATACAGATATTAAAATGAGAACATTTTAAACATTTTAGATCGATGAAATAATAATCAGTGATGATTTGGGAAGATATTGGCGTCAATACAAACCATAGACGAATCAACATTTCAGCTATTTGGCAAAATCATGAAGAGCACTAAAAGGCCTTCAACGGGAACCCTTCTTCAATACCTCTCTCCATTACCGCTTTCTACTCCAGCATAACAATGACAAACAAAAATTTTAAGTGATTTCTATCTTTGATTTGACTCAGACAAGAACAAAACTGGACTAAAACCAATGATTTTAAGGGTAATATAAGTAACAAGCTTTACCTGGATTAATTCAGTGATCATCCCAGGTCTTTCCTTAAACCTTTTCTCCTTCCATTGAATCTCCTCAGGTTTGTTACAAGCCAATGCCTCCAATGAACCAATGGGTACTTTGATCGTCCCTACATGCTGCAAAATCCTCAGACTACCTGAATCCAATGAGTTCTTGGGATGTTAAAAAATACAAACATCACACAACACATTAAAAGTGTTCGGCCAAAACAAGTATATATATGCGAGAATATTAGAAAACAGATTATGGATATGGAAAGATCTACTTGTAATGAAGGCTTCTTCCCAAAGCTCACGCTCAGACCACGAAGGTGCTCTCTCGCGGTATGGAATCCCCTTGCTTAAACAGACTCTGACAAGAAAGCAAAATTATTGGTTGATCAGGCCATAAACAGAGACTAATATATTCAACATTCTTAATGGTCTAACTTATTGTGGCCTTTTAAAAACTTTCTTACTCGATGACAAGGTCTCTTATAACTCCTGCTAGCACACCATCAGTTATAGGTGCGGTCTGCACCTCAAACTCGCTCAAACTCCCGCCGTAGAGATTCTCTGATGACTTCACCTAAAATGAGATCCAACAGCAAATCATGCAATGGCAAAAAGGAAATTCAAACTTCTGTAATGCACATAAATGAAGACAATAAACATCATAATCACATAGGTGAATTGTGCTTGAACAAAAAAACCAAATTTTTGTTAGTACCCTGCGGCAAACTACGAAAAAGTTTGTGATGCAGCCCTCAAGTAAATGATCACCATCGTTTGACAAAAGAAGTTCAGTGGTCGAAGGAGATCTAAACTTCTCCAGAGGCTTCCTAAGCCTGCCTAAATCATAAACCATACCGAGATTAAGAAAGAAACAACAAAACTCAAATAATCCACAAGCTAAATCCCTGACAAATTGAGCTATCAGAATCCTCAAGAATCGGTTAAATAAGCACAAGCACAAATACCTAACCCAGTCTGAGTATTTAGCAGCAGCGACATCTCGTCCACGACCAACCAAAGCCAAACTCGCAGCATTTTCTCGAACATCTAACGGGAAAGGCGAGTATGCACCTAAATGCAACCACACATCTAGAAAATCCAGAACCTTTCTCTCCTCATCACATTTGTTCCCATCATCTAACCTATTCAATTTCCCCACATTACCAGTAACAAGAACAGTTACCGCTAATTCTTCTCCATAAATTCTATCACTTTCCTTGACAACAACAGACTTCAGGGCCTCGCTCATAGAACCATTGATTAGATCGTATATACTCGAATGAGGAACTGGTTGATTCATCCAAACCCGCGGTGATGACCCAGAACTGAACAAAAGCTCAGGCTTTGAATTCAAAAGGATACGAATCGAGCTAGAAAGTCTCTTCATATGTCTCTCCCAGAACAAGAAACTAGTGCCATTGTTTATCGTTCTCGTCGTTGTATAAGCACCTGTAGATTTCTCAAAACTTTTTAATCAAAAAAATTCAAACTTTTGCAGTCTATATAGTTTTGATTGCATACCCGTGAGCGATTCAAGGAAGGTGGTGACGGGAGGAGCCTCCAAAACGACACCGTTGTGGTAGAGAAATCTGCAATTCGACATTTTTGCTTCTTTCTTTCTTGTGCTTTGGGAAATTAGATAAAACGGGAAAAGAGAATGTTTTTAAAAGGAAAAACCCCCAAAACGACGCCGTTTAATAGACGAAATTAGGGTTTAAGCTTTTTTTTTTTTTTTTTTTTTGTATCTTCGGGATTTCAAGTTGTCTCTTTTATTTTTTTCTCCGAACATTATTTTCTCTGCTGAAGATAGTTGAGAGAACCCAAAAAGATGAGATCTTTATTGGGTTTTAGAAAAATCCCTTCAGGGCTTCGTCTCCGTTGGTTGAGAAACAATAAACCCTTTTGTTCACAGTCTCGATTTCCTCAAGAATCTGAGAATCCAAGTCAAGAGCAGAGACTAGTTTGCGGATCCACTTCTGAAGAAAACCCAGTTACCTCCAAAGTGAGTCTTTTGGCTGCTAAGCCTGAACAGAAGGACGATGCATCTGTAATCGACGTTCTTCTCAATCGCAGGAACAACCCAGAAGCTGCTCTTCGTTTCTATAATTGGGCTAGACCATGGCGTGGAAGTTTTGAAGATGGTGACGTCTTCTGGGTACTCATTCATATTCTGGTTACTTCTCCTGAGACCTATGGACGTGCAAGCGATTTGCTCATACGGTACGTTTCTACGAGCAATCCAACTCCAATGGCAAGTGTTTTGGTCAGTAATTTGGTGGATTCGGCGAAGTTGTTTGGGTTTGAAGTCAATTCACGAGCTTTTAATTACTTGTTGAATGCTTATTCCAAAGATAGGCAAACGGATTATGCTGTGGATATCGTCAATCAGATGTTGGAACTAGGTGTGATTCCATTTGTTCCATATGTGAATAGGACCTTGAGTGCTTTAGTTCAAAGGAATTCGATAACTGAAGCTAAGGAACTCTATAGTAGGATGGTTGCCATTGGTGTTGATGGTGATAATGGCACAACGCAATTGTTAATGCGAGCTAGTTTGAGAGAAGAGAAGCCTGCGGAGGCTTTGGAGGTTTTTAGTAGAGCTATCGAGAGAGGAGCAGAACCGGATAGTTTACTGTATAGTCTTGCTGTTCAGGCTTGTTGCAAGACGCTCAATTTGGCTATGGCTAATAGTTTATTGAGAGAGATGAAGGAGAAGAAGTTGTGTGTCCCGTCGCAGGAAACGTATACTTCTGTGATTTTGGCTTCCGTGAAGCAAGGTAACATGGAGGATGCAATTAGATGGAAGGATGAGATGGTGAGTGATGGGATATCGATGAATGTAGTTGCTGCGACAAGTCTGATCACGGGACACTGCAAGAACAATGACTTGGGTAGTGCTTTGGATTTGTTTTATAAGATGGAAAATGAAGGCCCCTCTCCAAACAGCGTTACTTTTTCGGTTCTGATAGAACGGTTTAGTAAGAACGGGGAAATGGAAAAGGCGCTTGAATTTTACAAGAAAATGGAAAGTTTAGGTCTTACTCCTTCTGTCTTTCATGTCCACACGATAATCCAAGGGTGGTTGAAAGGTCAGAAACATGAAGAGGCACTGAAACTCTTTGACGAGTCTTTTGAAACCGGTCTTGCAAACGTGTTCATATGTAACACTATATTATCCTGGTTATGCAAGCAAGGTAAGATAGACAAAGCTACGGAGTTATTAAGGAAGATGGAAAGTAGAGGTATTGGACCGAATGTTGTTTCTTACAATAACGTGATGCTTGCCCACTGCAGAAAGAAAAACATGGACTTGGCTCGTACTGTTTTTTCAAATATGCTGGAAAAGGGTCTAAAGCCGAATAACTACACGTATTCCATTCTGATTGATGGATGTTTCAAGAATCATGATGAACAAAACGTTTTGGAAGTCGTCAATCAAATGACTTCTTCCAATATTGAAGTCAACGGGGTTGTATACCAAACAATTATCAATGGTTTATGCAAAGTTGGTCAGACATCCAAAGCAAGAGAACTGTTGGCAAATATGATCGAAGAAAAACGGTTTTGTGTTAGTTGCATGAGTTACAATAGCATTATAGATGGATTTATCAAAGAAGGTGAAATGGATTATGCGGTTGCAGCATACGAAGAGATGTGTGCCAATGGTATTTCTCCAAACGTCATAACTTATACCAGCTTGATGGATGGGTTATGCAAAAATAACAGAATGGATCAAGCATTGGAAATGAGAGACGAAATGAAGAACAAAGGTGTCAAACTCGATATTCCAGCTTATGGTGCTCTTATCCATGGGTTCTGCAAAAAGAGTAACATGGAAAGCGCATCTGCTCTGTTCTCTGAACTCCTTGAAGAAGGATTGAATCCAAGCCAACCTGTGTACAACAGCTTGATTTCTGGATTTCGTAATTTGGGAAACATGGTAGCAGCCCTTGATTTGTACAAAAAAATGTTGAAAGACGGTCTACGATGTGATCTGGGTACATATACAACACTGATTGATGGATTGTTGAAAGAAGGAAATTTGATCCTGGCCTCTGATTTGTACACAGAAATGCAGGCGGTGGGTCTTGTCCCTGATGAAATCATGTACACAGTAATTGTAAACGGTCTTAGCAAGAAGGGACAGTTTGTAAAAGTGGTTAAGATGTTTGAGGAGATGAAGAAGAATAATGTGACTCCAAATGTTCTTATCTACAACGCAGTGATCGCAGGACATTATAGAGAAGGAAATCTCGATGAGGCTTTTAGACTTCACGATGAGATGCTTGACAAGGGTATTCTACCTGATGGTGCTACATTTGATATTCTAGTTAGTGGGAAAGTCGGAAAATTTCAACCTATACGTGCAGCAAGTTTGTAGGCTGGCAAAACCGGGCCACATTATTGACTGGTTACTTAGCTTTGGCTTTCCGTGTGACCCGATAATCTGACTGCTTAAGGTGTGCACTTTTCACTTTGCACGGTTTTAGTATGGATGTTTTTATTCATGAAAGAGGGAGACTTTATAGACTTTCTGTAAAGAAACTAAGAACTGCCTTCTGTTTTTGTCAATTTTATAAAACATGACGGATTCAAACCAGAATCAATGACACTGTATTCTTATACTGAGCTTCTTTTATTTCCAAATTGAAACCAGATTCCAGTTTTTCAAGGTCTTCTGAAGCATCTAATGTTGGCGCTTGGCGGGTGATGAAACCAGTGCACCGAGTCCTTATTAAACTCGTCATATGATTCTCCTAGCATATTGTCTGCTCGAGTAAGGCTACCCGATGTGAACCGGAACAGGAAAACGCAAAGTCCTTTTGAAATCTGCCAGATTCAAAACCCAGAAAGGACCTGCAACTGACACAATGAATAATATCTACCGGTTTAGCCTGCGAGGTTATAGTTATTCGAACCGTTCGCCTGCTTCTGAGATCAGCTTTGCTCAGCTCATAAAGGATGATCTTAGTTGCCTATAAAGGTCAAACCTTTGACCTTGTGGTTCTGGAACTTTAACACGCTGCTTTCCTTACGCTACTGGTGGTGATGTACTTTATTTATGAACGAAATCAAAATGAATATTTTTGGCAAAACATTGTAGACAGACAGTATAACTAAAATGCTCTATTTTTGAGTAACCAGATCAGATTAAACTAATATTAGAATATACGTGTGGTACGAACTAGATTATAATACGATTTTAGTCACAATTTTTAATGAACCAAGCTTGTCTTGTCAAGAAAATCAACATTACTAAAATAGCTTTCATTTTATTTTTTTATGTGCAAATTCTTCGTGATGATAACCAAGTTTGTATATAATTCGAGCTGAAGTTAGAAGAAACACTTCCAATATTTCTCACTCATTAAGGAAAGAATCAAATTTATGGTCGTATACAATAATCAGATAGAAAACAAGATATATTAGTTAAAAGAGTGTAGAACGATCCTATGGATCAAAACAATTGGACATGGAGGATGAGGAACTGGTCATGCTGATAAATGGGAATCCTGATGATGCTGCAACTGTCTTCAGAGGTTTCATGGTCGCCATAGGTAAATATATTGATGATTGCTTACCGTATAAACCCATCGTGGACCGATTGATACCCTTATAGTAATCTCCCGTTGTCAACTTTATATTTTCCGATGATGAAGAAATTCCAAGACTTAGTTCAAGATCACTGTGAGCATTTTCTAAAAAAAGACAATGTTGAAGATCGATATTGATTACTAAGTTGCTAAAAAGAGAGAATGATAAGATTTTGATGAAAAGGTTAGGCTAGCTAGGGATTTTTGTTTGATCAAATCAAAAGTAGATGTGAAATTTGTGGTTAGTGTTATGTAGATGGGTAATTTCCACTTAAATTTATCAACCAGCCTTGTAATAAACTTAGTTACATTGTGAGTCACACCACATTTACCAATTACCTTTGATATGGGCACCAAACTTCATGGCTCCTTCTCCCTTTCCCAATTCATTGTATTTTATTGCTGCTGCATCCCATCCCCTGTGAATTTTTTACACACGTATAAAAAATTTCAAGTTATTCAAAACATAATACTAACTCTTGTTTCATTTTTAGGTTAATAATGTTTATCTATGAATCATAAACGACGAAACATAAAAGGTAAACAAAGAAACCATCGTCCCCGACAGTATCAAACTCTTAAAAAGGACAATGGTTTCAAGCTTGCACATAAAAAGATGAAAAATCGAAACAAAAGTAACTTTGGCTTGGTATTAATTAGTTTGTGGGAGATAACTAAAAGTTGTTGAAAATTACCATTCAATTAGAAAACTAAATTTGAGTCTAAAAATTTGTACCTTCTCGAGTTTTTTTTTTCTTACTATTTAGTTAGGAGTCATTGTATATGGACTAATATTTTTGTATACTTGTTATATGTAAAGTAATTTTCAGAATCATACTTGAACCCAAAAAAAAATATTAATGTGGCCATATATGATTTTTTTTTGTTCTTTCCGTTGTGGCCATATATGATTGAATTGAATAAAATTTATTCTTTCTTTTAGTAGTATATAAAAATCAATATTATTATTAGCTAGCTAGCTAGGTTGTAACTTTTCTTAGCAAACTTTGAAATTTTGTAAAACAACAATAATTTTTCCAAAAATGTGAAGGTTAAGATAAGTAATGTGAAGGTCAATGGTAAAACACTACATGAATAAATAGAATATGATTAAGATAAGTAACGGATGAATATTATTGCATGTCATCCCATCCACCAAAGGAAATGTAGTATTTTCCATGATGTAGATTGTAAATAGTAAAATTAGGCCATATATCTCAGAAAGTATATATGGAAATTTTCAACCATATTTTATTCATGTATCACTAATCAGACAACTATTTGCACTTTAAACTTGTCAAAAGATTATGTGTCTGTCTAACGAAATGGTACCTGTTTTGGAAGAGATGAATCTGATCATGAGTTTTGAATTGGGTGCATTTTTGAAGAGCCAAGCCTTTGTATTTGGAACTTCCTCTTCCGAAACTCGCACTCTCTCGCCTAAGTGTTTGCACGAACTCCACCTTATTTAAATTCTTCATCTACACGTAAATTGATAATTTAAGATCCATAAGTATTTTGACAAATAAAAAAACGACTATACATAGAAATCACTCATCTTCATAACGTAATATATATATATATGTTTAACCTTATCGATGTCATGCCTATAATCATCCACGACGAAATTGATGTCTGCATCGAGACCACGGAATTTGATAGCAGCTCGGTCGTACGCCCTGGTATTCATTTATGAATAAGTCAAATTGATATTAATTCTTTATTGTCTTCAACAAACTCTAATGTGTATATATTGACAAAATTAAAACATATTAAAATGACGAATGTTGTAACAAATAATATATCGAATTTTCTTTTACCTTGCTGCTGCGTAAGCAGTATCAAACCCGCCTGTTAAAACGAAAATTAAGTGAAGGAGAAAAGTTAGATTAGTACTAATAATCAACAACAGGTGTTTAATTAAAGGTGAAAGACAGAAGTAACAAACATAGGTAATGAGCTGTAATAGTTAATTATGTTTTTGTCTTTTTACAACATAAATAAAAAAATACATCCTTTAAAAAACAAATATAGGTAGTTGACCAAAAAAAAAAAAAACTTTTTTAACAGACGTTGTCAGACAAGATCTACAAATCAAAACTATCACAAAAATATGATTGTTTTAAAATTCATCGTTTATTCCTAAAAATAGACACACACACAAACACACGTAAATAAAGAGGACCCAATAATTAAATAAAAATCTGATCTACTTACCCAAATAAACTTGCTTTCCACAATCCCTACAAATTCATCGATCCCAAACCAAAATTAGAGAAAAATATAGAAATAATTCAACAATAATAAAAGAAAAAATGAAATAATGAATTTATATATATATATTTTTTTGATTTACCAAATATGAGATTCCCAACGACCGGTGCGACGGTAAAAAGTGACGCCACGATATTGGGAGCTGCGAGACCTTGGTCCTCTTCTGCTTTTCTTCACCATTTTCTGTGTATTTCTTTGTAAAGAAGAAAGATTCAACCAGTGACTGTCCTCGATGGAGAACTCAATATTCCGACGAGCATCAGCCACCACCGGAAAGAGATCTCCTGTTTCTTTATGAGGAGGAGGAGGAGGAGGAACAACGTCATCGTCGCGTTTGAGAATTCCAAAAGTGATGCAAGCATCTCCTGCTGCAGAATCTGTTGTGGAGGAGGAAGAGGAGTTAGATTCTTCTTCACCGGTGGTTGAGATCATTAATGGTACTTTCCGATCTTGATCATCTTCGTCATAAGAAGAAAAGAGTTTAAGGTTAAGATCCAACATGATCGAGTCTTTAGCTACAAACGACGTCGTTCTCTTTTTCCGGCGAGAGAGATAGAGAAAAAGAGAGAGGATAAGTGTCAAAAACGAGAGAGGGAGAGAGAGAGAGAGTTCAGAGTTCTAAAAGAGGGAGGAAAAAAGAACGTGGGACGTGTTCACTGTGAAGGTTGCATTGGATACACTTGCCCTTTATTTGCCTTTTCAACTTTTTTTTTTTAATTGGTTTTAATAATAAATTAATTACGGATTTTGCCTTTTTTTATAATGGCATTTATGGATTTTGCCCTTTTTTTAATAATTTATGGATTTTGCCCTTTTTTAGGCTCCAAAAATATGGTTTAACATGCGTTTCATTCGTTATGTTTGGGTTTAGTCGGTTCCAGTTGTTCTTAGAGTTTAGTATTTGGTATAATGTACGTATTTTTGCAAAAAAAAATTTATAAATACGTACATTTTTAAGTGTTAAAAAAGGGCAAAATCCATAAATTATTCAAAAAAGAACAAAATCCATAAATGTCATTATAAAAAAGGACAAAATCCGTAATAATCCCTTATATAAATGTACTTGCCTTGCCGATGTATCGAATAAATATATTTTGTACTATATATTAGTTTTCATTTTTGTTAATTAAATATGGGAGCCGTAGATAGGGTTGTACGATGAGTTTTAATTAACACTTTTGATGTTGTAAACTCAACGCGTTAATACGATGTAAAAAAAAAAAACTTTTTTCCTTTCTTTTCTTTAAGTGAGTGGACCTATATTTTTAAAATCGTAATAAAAAATAATACCATCAAATAGGTAAAGAGGTTAAAAATTTGATGAGTAAAAAATGGGTTGGCTGAGTTTTTAACTCTATACAAGTTGTAATTTCAGTTTTCTGCTCCAAATTTTTATCTCTGAAAAAACCGGCATAAAAAAGTTTATTCTACATAAAACTACACTTAACTTTATTTTTTAAAAGTTTATCTTTTAAATTACACCAACTCTGCATAAAAATAAAGTTGGTGTAGTTTTATGCAGAATAAACTTTTTTATGGTGGTTTTTTCAGACACAAAATATTTGAGACGGAAAGCTGAGATTGTAATTTGTATATGACTGAAAAATCATCCAACCCTAAAAAAACAGAAACACACTTTTACAGTTATACTATATGATGTATGTACTAGACTTCTAGTCTTCTACTAGGTAAAGAGACCTCGTAAATATTACATGGTAGACTGTTTTTCCCTCGTCAAATATTGCTACTTGATTTATCTAATGTTACATATTTCGATCGAGTCACCAACAAGTTTAACATAATAGATATATAACATCATAAATAGTTTAAGAAATTTTTTTTTAATGTTGTTTAGTTATTAATAAAACCATAAGTCAAACCTTAAAGAACGTATTATATTGTGATTGGTTGAAGAGTAAGTAGTTTCTATACATTTGTAAAAAAATGTTTCTATCAAACATTATTACTTTATTTTTCTGATAACAAAATCCAAGGATTCTAATTTATACTTTACTAGATCATGACCCGCACGTACGTGCGGGGTTTCATATTTTAAAAAATTTCTAACAAATTTTAATTCAGTATAGATTATTTTGTTGTTTTTAACTTTTTATGATATATATTTTAGTATATTAGATCTGGATCCACATACATGTAGAGATATTTTTATAGAAATCGTTATATAGATTTTAAAAATATAAAATATTTTGTTGTGTTAGTGAACTTCGTAATAGTATAAATATTATAAAGTTAGAGTAATGAACAAAATTCAGTTGCGTTAATGCATAATTATATTTTAAGATCCAGATTAATTTAGTTGCAAAAGTTAAATGGTGTTATATTTTTATTTTCTTAACTAATCTAAACAGTCCTAACAGTTTGATTACATATGTTAAAAAGGATATGAATTTGATTTTAGTTTGGGTTATTTCATGTATATTAGCTAGGCGTAACTATTTTGGAACATAAAAATATACCGTCTGGTATCTGTCATAAATTCTTTGTCCCATAACCTGTCACGTATACGTAAAATAAAAATATTATGGTCTCATATCTGTCATAAATAGAGTATGTGTACCTGAAAACGTATGTGTGTAAACAAATTTATTTTATATAGTGCTCATAACCCGAACTCATGCCAGTTGGGTATTTAGTTTGATTTTTAATATATGTTTCCCTCCCATCTCGTCTCGTAATTTATATTTTCATTTTATTCCATTAAAATCATATTCCAAATTCTTGTTTGCTTACCTTTAAATACCATACAATATTATAATATATATTGTGAATTTTGCGGTTTAATATGTATGCTGTTAAAGTTACAAATATATTTTAACAAATTTATTAATGATTCTAGCTAAATTTTGTATATTTTTCTTTTCATTGTTTAATCATAATTAATTTAATTTTTGGGACTAAAATTAAAACTTGAGATACATCTATAAAAATGATATGTTATTGCTGCATAATTTGTTTTGAATGCAAAATATATAATTAGTTCACATTATTTCGAAAACTGTGTGCAATATATTATGGATTTGTTCAAGGAAGATCCGGTTGAGAAGAAAAAAAAAACACAAAATATTTCGAAATTAATATGTACAATCTTTTGTTTAGATATTTCCGAAACCTTCTCTAAACGAATGTCATAATGATAATTACTTTAAATTTATCATTTTTGAATTTATTTCATAGTAAATATAAATATTTGTTAATATCTAATATCGTTTTTTAGAAATTTTGAAATAAAATTTTGTTTTATATTTCAAAATTTGTGAAAATATTATAACAAAACTGAGTCTTAAATATTTGTATTTAATATTTTTACGAAATTTCAAATTCAATCTTAAAATCCTCTATTGATAAAACTTTTTAAACGATAGTGTTTTTAATTTTGAATTATAATGTTATTATTTTTCTTTTTATTTTTGATATGGAATAGTTTATTAGGATTGGTTTAGATAAAATTTTAGTTAGATATTAAATCTTAGTTTTTTAATTCTCATTGGTTAACAACTTTTTAGAAGAAAAAATTAAATTTTCGTCCATAATTAATATGAGAGAGAAAGTGAGTTTAATTTTTTGGAAACTAATAATTATTTTAAAGAATTTTACTATTTTTTATTTAAATATATTATTTTGTGATTATTATTGTATCTTTAATGAATTTATTTAAAAACAAAAACTAATGGCATTTTTGTAATACTTTACACTTTATAAGGTTATTTATGTTTGAGTGCTTCCCAATTAATAGTATAGATTTCCGAAGAAATTTGTTAATGCATGCTCAATTGTCTCTAAGATTATAAATTTGTTCTTAATTGACAAGTGTACGTTATTACGCCTTGTGTGTCCATAAACAAAATCTAATTGAAAATAATATTAGCCCCGTCAATTATAAAAATAATAAAAAGTCAATATCTGAATTTTTCAACAACCTAATTATTTTCTAGCAATATTAGGAATTAGCCGACTTTTACAAATTTTTAATATTTCCTTATTTAGCAACAGATTATATAGAGACGAGTGATTATCGATGCAATTATGTTTGTTATAGCCTTATAGGTATGATGACAAAAAAAAAAAGCCTTATAGGTATGTTGGTAAGTGGTAACACCCAATTAGTTAACAAAATTAAAAACTTTGAGCCGTTGTTGTTCCAAAAAAAAATTGAAGTGTTTTTTTTTTGTGCTTTATAATAACACCTAATTATTATTCTATTTTGTGTTAATTTTTTGATTAAACTTTCCATATTCCTTGATACTATTTTCATTCTTCCATACATAAAAGACCTACATATATATATATATATATATATATATATATATATATATATATATACTTTGATTTTCGGAAAACGTAAGTTAATGATGAGAAGGAGTAGTAGATGAGTAACATATGGATAACAAAACATCCAATAAATCATTATTCTGAATTTGTAATTTCTTTCTAACATGTTGATGTTGGTAAATTATAAGATTGAAATATATACAAAAAAATATATGTGAAACACAATTCAACATATCCATTTCCGCTTTTCACATTTTCAAGCATTCAACAACAAATTAACCGGCTCACATGGTCTACTCTGCTTTATAGTAATTACAATTAGGTCATTATTTTTCTTTATAATTCTGATTTATTTCATTTGGCATTTAGCGACAACAATTATTGATAGGTCCCTCGTGTGATTCCAACGTGTCACAAGGTATGAAAAAAAATCTAACGGTCAGGGATTTTTTGGTACTTCGCGTCGTCGCAGATATCTTCAATGTGTTAAATAGAATCACATGTGATTTTGTTTCTCTATGCGTCATTTAACGAATCAGGACAGTCCTTTCTCTATCTTTTTTTCTTTTGTTTTGGCAAGGACAACCCCTTTTCCATTTAAATTAAAGATTACACATTTAGATAAACTATTCAAGATATTTTAACTATCCTTCCTTAACACATTCATCCTTAAGATTTTTCTTTTTCTTTTCAGTAGTGGCCAGTGGGATGGGTCTTCAATTCCAAATAATTGGAGGAACAAGAAAGATAATCTAGACCACAACATAAACTATACAATAAAATGATAAAATGTGTTATAGTCAATGAATAAAGAATAAGAGAGAGAGGGTGTGATGTTTACACGTTTGGGGCCTAAACCAAAAAGGACGGGTCCAATATGCCAACTACTATTTGTTTCTTGACGAGAGTAGTAAGAGAGAGAAACCTTAATGGAGACAGAGGGACAGTGGGGTTATGTCAATTGTCATATTATTCAACCACTCACCAATCACTCACTCCAAATCTATATCTCTCTTTATTCAAATAATTATGATAGATTTGATGATAAGTTGGTTCTCAAATCCCAGCCGTTCAATTTATCCAGATATGATATGCAAGAGAAATTTAGATTTTAAGGAATCTGGCCTTTCCTTATTTAGTAAGACTAAATATATCTGTTCATTGTAGTTCCAATAGGTAAAATTAAAGTAACCTTTTTTCTTACATTATGTATAACTTGCACTGCACAATAATGCAATAACCTTAATCATTTGTAATTCACCATGATAAATATTTTGAAGTCATCTACACTTCAAACTATACACAAGCGAAAAAGTTGGAATGTTACCTACAGCTCTAATTTCTTTCGATGGTTGTATCAGTATGTTATCGTTAAAATACATGATATATGCAAAATTCATTAATTGATGGGATTAATTTCTTTGTTAGTTAATTAACCTTGTGTTTATAGTTTCAATTTTATAGCTAAACAACACATTCTATTTATTGATTGCAACTCGGGCCCAAAACAGTTACTAAACTTTTTTTTGTTGAAAAGTCATATATTAAGCTAAGATTGTGACTGAAAATATAAACAAAACTCATATTATTGGCTTAAAAAACGAATTAGGATGCCAGTATTTGTAGGAACATATATGAAACACAAGCTTTTAAAGTGTTTTAAAACCTCTTCTAGCTTCAAAACCAGTTTCTCATTCATCCCGACTAATTTTTTTCCATCACAGAGTAAATTCAAGATAGAATTTTAAATTGAACCTAAGTATTGTTGGTTCAATCGGTTAGAAAAGTGTTTGTTTAAGTGTTTTTGGATCCGAATTCGAGACCTAGGATTAGAACTATACTAAGAAAAATTGGGGGGGGGGGAATATGATTTACATTTGTAGGTCAATATATCACAAATCTTAGTATCTAAGATCAACATCCGGCCGAAAAATTATGGACTAAATGTTCTGAATTTTCTAGTTTATAGAGATATATATATATATATATATGCTAAGTATGGAGGGAGAATAGAGAAGCGATTGCTAAGATTAATAAATATGGGGCTTGTTGGTAGAGTAGATCTATAAAAGGGTGATAGAGAGAAAAGAGTGGAAACGCATGAAGCACGTTATAAAATTAAATAATTGAAGATTCAACCATATTCTTTGATAATTGATGGGTATTTTATTTTATTTTTTGTTGTCAAATCTAAGAAAAATAATAAATTTTTGTTTTAACGTTTTCGGTTTAATGTTTGACGCATATATGTGGGAACAGTTTTGTGCGACGTGGTAGCTTCCCCTCCTCGTTTCCCCGAAAGCCAAAGCTAAATTAAAGCTGATTCTTGAGAGACCAAACCAACAGAGAGAAAGAAAGTTAGAGTTGATCCCTCAAGTTGTTTCTATCGAAATGACGAGAATGCCCTTTTCAAATAAACATGTGCTCTTTCTTTTTCTTTTAGCTATAGGGTAGTGAGACTTGCGAGTATGTAACACACAGCAAAATGGAAAACATCAAGCTACATACCGATTGGACTAAAATAGTAAGAAAAAACAGATTTAGGTGAATAAAAAAGAGAATAAAAGGTTTGCCCAAAAAAAAAAAAGGAGAATGGAATTTGGTGATGCTTTGGTTTTATCCAGGATAAAATTTGATTTTTTCAACAAAATATTACTATGTGCTATTTTTCCTTTTTTTGGCACTATTTGTGTCAAGAAACAACTGAATAAATCGGATTTATATCGTATTCTTTAGATCAAACTCTCTAGATAAGCTTCTTGCTTACAAGAAGAACTCGACTACACTTTAAGTTGCAAAATCACAGCAATACACGGTTACAAGAAGAAAGAAAAGTAGTTCCAAGAACTCTCTCCACTTTAACTCTTTAAGTAACAAGATCACAAGCAATACATAGTATTTAATAACACACAAGAGTTGAGCTTGCACTTTTCCTTCTTTCTTGGGCCTTGTTCTATTCCGATTCATCCCATTGACAAACCCAAAGCGTTGGATACTCAAATGCTCATTCAGAAAACAAGTCCATATACTCATTAGCTTTGTCTTTCCCATTTTACTTGTATGTACCTAATTTATTTGGTATTTTTTAATCAGTTTAGTAAATATATCAATACTAGTGTTAAGACCCGTGCCTTGCACGGGATTAGTTTATTTTGTTTGTTAATAATTAGTTGATATTATAAATATAAATGATTTATAAATAAAAATAAAATTAAAATATTAACATATGATATTAGTATATCTATATATACAAAGATTGATTAAAAATAATAATTTACGATGAAATAAATATGAGAAATTGATCGGTTAGTAAAAAATAAAAATAAACGTAAGAGTATTTTGTTTTTAGGTAAAATTTAAGTTGCGGATGATTTTTCTAATAAAATATCCATGTTCAGTAAAGCTAAGTTGAATAGTCTGTGATAAATTAAACGTCTCTTACAAAAACGGCAGTTGAGTACTTATATAGTTAGACCCAAAAAAAAAAAAAACAAATAGAAAAGCCAATCAAATGCTCATAAATTCGATTGATCGAAAGGGAATTGGCCATGATCAAGTTGTGGACCGTGCATGAGTAGAAATAGTTTCCATATTATATATAGTGGCATGAAATCAAGAAAAAATGTTAAAGACATGTGGAGAATTAAAATGTTCGTGTTTATTAGTGAAACTAACCTCTCCTAGAATCCAACTCAGGCTCTTCGTGACCTGATGCATTGTACTTGATAATAGACTGGTGCAATAAATGTGAAGATGTTTAAGCCATAGTTGAGCAGATTGGCCATGGCTTCGTTCCTAACAAAAGATAACATTAAAATACAATAAGGAATTGGAATTACACTTGCAAGTGTACAGTTGTTGACGAAAATCAAAAAGGAAAAAAAAAAGAGATTGGAAAATCTGTTAGTCAAGTGATTGAAAAAAGAAAATGAAAGCTATAAGATTTGCGGACGGTCAAAGAAACCTAGAATTGGTAGAAAATATGATTATGATTGTTTATACCCAGATGTTCAATCTCCATTAAAATTTTGAAAAAGACGACTGCCCGTTACTCTTGTGTTCGATAAAGTCCTTTAATGTGATCCTTTAATAATTTTGTTATAGATCTGTTTGTGTAGAAGTAGAACATACAAAAAAAAGAAAGATACAGTAAGAAAACTTAGTAAAAAACAGAATTTAAGAAGAGAATAAAAGATCAAACCGTGTGAAATTACAGCCATTGAATCAATAGAAAAACTTGTCTCTGTTAAGGCGAATTAGATGACAAAATAGATTTTTACATGAACTTTTATCTTGTGGTAAGAGATGGACGAACGGTTGCAGTGGAAAGGATCGTGGGAAAGATTTTTGCTTTAATTATTTTTTATAATATTGGAAATTCCGTAGAAATAGAAGAAGTTAAAAAGTTTTTTCCTTTAAATGAATTAAAATAGAAAAAGGCAATTCGATTAAAGAAAATAGAGTGAATATTTGAGAGATATGTCAGCAAAGTACATGTGGCAGATGGAGAAGATTGCAGTTTTTTGTGAATCAACTTGTGATTTAATTTTTTATAATAATATTGGAAATTCCGTAGAAATAGAAGAAGTTAAAAATTTTTTTCCTTTAAATGAATTAAAATAGAAAAAGGCAATTCGGTTAAAGAAAATAGAGTGAATATTTGAGAGACATGTCAGCAAAGTACATGTGGCAGATGGAGAAGATTGCAGTTTTTTGAGAATCAACTTGTGATTTATTATATAAAGATTTTATAAATTAGATGGTCAACTAAATCAACACTAAAGTTACCAAAGTTTCATACAGCTTCAAGGACAAGCAAGGTTAGGTCTTTCCATCCAACATTATAATCTAAGAACGAGTGATTACCATTCTCTGGCCCAACTTGCGAGCGGACATCTAATGCTTATTTTGTTCATTCGGTTTCTAAGGTTCTATATCATAATAATGGTCAGTAATTCTCACTGGAAAATGCTCAAACAACTAGTATGATTCTTTCTCCTCTTTAGCAACATTAGACCTCCTCATCCACCCAAAAGAAGCAGCAAGTCCTCTCTACCATAACCTCGTGTGATTCCAAAAAAAAAGCAGTTCAAACACATTCTTTAATCATATGCTTGGCAATATTGGAGTTGGACCGAACTTCTTAATATGTTTTTATCCATGAATGCAAATGTGTTGTGATCTCAAAATGTGAACTTGGCATCCCAATTTCGTTTTTTCACAATAATTGGGGGGCAAAATCGCAAAATTAAAAATTTCGGACGAGAGTGGAAACTATCGATCTCTTAGGGGAAAATTTGAAAAGTGTGTGTGTGTATTTTTTTTTCTTTTCAATTTTACTGTTTTTGTTTTATTATCTTTCAACGTCTTTCTCTCCCGACGGCCACCATCTTTCAGATTCTCCACGGCCAGAAACCCTATTTTGTTCTTACTTTGATTTGATTCGGTGTTGGGAACAATGGACGATTATACAAGAGAGATGATGGATCTCAAGACTTTGGTCACTCGAACCCTAGAGAAGAAAGGTGTTCTCGCTAAGATCCGGGTAAAGTCCTCTACTTGTCTACCATACATTTTTCAGATGCTTCGAATTTCTCAGAGATTTTTGTGTAAAAATGAGAACAGAGAAGTGATTCGCTTGAAATACATAAATTACTCTCTTTTTCTAGGGTTCCTGCTTTCAGATCGATTTTTTTAATTGAAGAGTTTGTGTTGCTGATAGTTTAGTTGCTTATGCAGGCTGAGCTCCGTGCAAGTGTGTTTGAGGCAATCGAAGAAGAGGATAGAGTGATAGATAACAATGAAGGACTTCCTCCAGCTTTGTTGGGAAGCTGCAATGAGCGTGCAAGGAAGCTTCATGCTTCTCCTTCAGGTTTTATCACAAGTTTTGCCTTTATCTCTTTATTTCCTTTCCCCTATGAATGGTTTGCAATTTTTTGTTTGATTTGTGATCCTACCATGCTTTTTCTCAATAGTCTACTGTTGGCTTGTTCTAAATGTGTGTGCCCTTTTTCTGTTGGACGGAATCGCATCAAGAACGAAACTTTGCAATATGAACATTGTGGTTTTGTGCAGTTGAGTAGGTCATCTTGATCACTTTATAAGATGTTAAAATGCAGGCAGGTTGCTATCTGCATTGATTTGTGAATATTTGGACTGGGCGCAACTAAATCACACGCTCAAAGTTTATCAACCGGAAAGCAATTTGGTAATCAATATAGTTCCTTTTCTTTAATTTTTTTTTGCTATATTTCATTAAGAAGATTGTAGATGAACTTTTCTCACTAATCTGGTGATCTCCTGCAAAACCTATGCAAAGCCAAAAGATTCGTGGAAGTCTGAGTTACGCGACTTTAATAGCAACAATGGTTTTGAGCTCAACAGAAATGGAGATAGTGGACCGCTTCTTCTCGATGTTCTTGAAGGATTCTTGAAGTTCGAGGTATTTCTTTCTGTTTTTTCCCCTGTGGAGATGTCTGCAGCGAAGCGGATAACTGAACTTTACTATATATATCTTCTTCTCTTCTTCTCTCAGTTTACAAGCTTTACTACCATACTTCAAACAAACTACAATAGTCCACCTGTAGTATGTGTGATTTCTGGGTTGTATTGTTTTCAGTTCCTGTTCTGTAAGTGAATATGACCAATACTTGTTGGTTACACTCAAGCTGTACAGAACAGGAACTGAAAACACTACAACCCCTAGATCTTGGTACTTTTTACTCGCTACCTCAAGCTTTGCAAACACCAACTTAAATAAAATCTTGGTACTTTGTACTTGCTTCCTCATAGTTTTCCAAGAAAATAAAGTGTCTTAGTCAGGATTGAATTCTTCTGAGATTTGAGAAACAAGTTTAGCAAATTTCTAAGCCTCAAATTCTCTTCACATCTAAGAACCATGTTTCCATCCTTTCATAGTTAAACCATTATCATCTGTCTTTTGCTGTCTTCTCTTCAGAAGTGATCAACATTTTTTTAACTGAATTTTTTTCTTCAGAGCATGACGCAGGGCATGGGTGGTAGTTCAAGGAGAGATTCAGAAACAGAGTCGTCATCAAGCCTTGAGTCCAGAAATCCTCCTCGCAGATCATCTGCTTCTGATAGCTTACCTCCTCAACGGAGGTACACATATCTTCAACTCCTTGTTATGCCAAATCAAAAATCTTTACTCTTCCATGTTGCTCATGAGTCTGACATGATTGATTTACCTACCTTTAAATAAATGGGCAGGCCGGTTTCTGCATCTCAAGCATCGGGTGAGTCATCATTTCCCTAATTTCTTAAAGTATTGGATGAAATATGTATGCTTCATGGTTTTTGATTTCCAAATAATTATAACAAGATGTTTTAGATAGAAGAGCCGGGTTGTCTACATCTGGTTACAGAAAAGATGAGTTCAATTGGAGACAAGGTAATCAAGATGCAAATGAAGAGGTAACGAGAGCTTCGGCGGCGCTGGAAAATCTTCAGCTTGATAGGAAAACTCGGAACTTAACATCGTCTTGGAGGTAAGCATTCAAGGAAGGCTCTTATCATGGATTGAAAAGAAAACATAGGAAAACAAAGCAAGTTGTGGTAAATTTGATCCATGGGGCTTGTTGCTTGTGTTGTAGGAATGTGAGGGATGGAACAAATGAAGAAGAAGGGAGGGATTGATTTAGGCCTTGGGATAAAAAAAAATGCAGCATCTGGATTAGTAGTAATGGTTTGTGTACGTGATATATGTATGTTTCTCCTTTATTTGCAACTGCGTTTCCAATTAGCCTTTTTTTTTTTTTAACGCACGAATCTCTGTCTCTCCTTGCGAACAAAAAATATTAAACAGCTAATGTTTTCTTCTGAGATTTGTTGTGGGAAGAGAAGAGTTCACAAAGAAAGCACAATGTGGTTGCTTGTGTTAACAGTTGTATATTCACTTCCTTCTTGTTTGAGTTTCTCATTAGAGTCCAAAATTCTGTCTCTAGTGAGCTCCATTTACTTCTCTCCGTTGTAAAAAAAGTAGCACTTCAATGTCACTACTAGTCTCATTCTCTGTGCAAGACTAGACACATACAATATCTTTAAGTTAATGTTGTCAATCTTCAATAGGATTAAAACAGATTTTGTTATCCAATAACTTTTGTTTGGTTTCATATTTATCTTTTAAAAGCAATTATTTTAGATAGAAAGTATAATTATTTGAATTTTGTTGTTGTGTACTCGTATTTTTTTTGTTTTTATTTCGATATTTCAACTTCTTCTCTCTCGTTTAAACTTTAAACCAAAGTATCGAAAGAAGCCACTCTGGCTGACGCAAACGCTTCTCTCCGACCGGCATTGTCGAATCCTCCGGCGACCAATAATCCGATTGCATTATCAGGAGATCTGTAATTTTGATCTGATCCTTCACTTGGCGGTGAGAACAATGGACGATTATACAAGAGAGATGATGGATCTCAAGACCTTAGTCACTCGAACCCTAGAGAAGAAAGGTGTTCTCGCTAAGATCCGGGTAACCGCGAGTTCTGTGCCATACATTATTGCGTCGATTCAAATTTCGCAGAGAAAAAGAAAAACATTCATTTCTTCTTTAGGCTTCCAGATCTACTTATGCATTTGAATTCCCAGTTTTTGTCCTACTTAGAAATTGAGTCTGTGGAAAAAGTTGTCATTTTGATTTCTCAGCTGAATTGGATTCTTTAACATTTGGTTTGGAGATTGAAGAGTTGGTTTTTCTTTTCCTGCTGATACTTTAGTTGTTTCTGTAGGCTGAGCTCCGTGCGAGTGTGTTTGAGGCAATCGAAGAAGAGGATAGAGTGATAGAGAACAACGAAGGACTCCCTCCAGCTTTATTGGGAAGCTGTAATGAGCGTGCAAGGCAGCTTCATGCTTCTCCTTCAGGTCTTTCTCAACTTTTGCCTATATCTCTCTCTTCACTTTTATCCTTCACATCTTTTCTCTTTGAATGCTTTGGTTCTAAATGACATGTCTGGGTTTGGAAATGCTTTCTTGATACTTAGATATATTCGCTTGTTCGAAATGTGTCTACTTTGTTTTTCCGGGTGAAACTTTGCTTGATTCTATGCTTAGGCAATTTGAACATTGTGGTTTTGTGCAGTTGAGTAGGTCATCTTGATCACTTTATAAAATGTTAAAATGCAGGCAGGTTGCTATCTGCATTGATTTGTGAATATTTGGACTGGGCGCAACTCAATCACACGCTCAAAGTTTATCAACCAGAATGCAATTTGGTAATCAATATATTTCATTTTCTTTGATTTTCTAATATTTCTTAAAAGTAGGTTGAAGACCATCATGCTTCTTGATGTCTCCACTTGACACCTTTCATGTTAATCTTATTATCTGTTTAAGATGAACTTTCTAACTCATGTTGTTATCTGCATTCTGCCTGAAAACTATGCCAAGGCAAAAGATTCTTGGAAGTCTGAGGTACGTGACTTTAGTATCAACAATGGTTATGAGCTCAACAGAAATGGAGATAATAGACCGCTTCTTCTAGATGTTCTTGAAGGATTCTTGAAGTTCGAGGTATTTCTTCTGTTTTCCCTCTGAAGATGTTTACACATATAGCTTTTTTTTTTCTGTTTACAAGCTTTAAAACCATACTTCTTACAAATTACAATAGTCCAGCTATGGTACATGATTTCAGGGCGTTAGTGCTTTCAGTTCCTCTATTGGCCAAGTGAAGATGACAATACCTGTTGGTTCAATTTAAGCTTTACAATTACCAAACTAGATAAAATCTTGTTATATTGTACTCACGACCTCACACTTTTTCCAAGTAAATTAAAGTGTCTTGCTCGAGATTTGAAATTTTCAGAGATATGAAAATTCCAAGCCTAAAGTTTTTGTTACATCCAAGGATTATGTTTCCATCCTCTTATAGTAAAACCATTATAATTTGTTTGCCGTTTTCTCCTCATATTTAGTGATCAGCATTTTTCTTAAATGAATTTTTCTTCAGGACATGACGCAGGTCATGGGTGGTAGTTCATGGAGAGAGTCAGAAACGGAGTCGTCATCAAGCCTTGACACCAGAAATCCTCCTCGCAGATCATCTGCTTCTGATAGCTTACCTCCTCAACGACGGTAAATCTAACTCAATGTTATGCCAATTCAAAGATCTTTAATCTTTCATGTTGCTCATGAGTCTGACGTGCTTAATTAATGGGCAGGCCGGTTTCTGCATCTCAATCATCGGGAGCCGCTACCTCAGGGTACAGAAAAGACGAAAACAATTGGAGATATGACACTGAAGATATGCCGGAAGAAGTAATGAGAGCTTCAACAGCACTGGAAAATCTTCAGCTCGACAGGAAAACTCGGAACCTAACATCGTCTTGGAGGTAAGCTTCATGGCTCTTCTACTATTCTAAGCATCTTACAAGTTAGATAAAATCGAAGATTGAACTGAAAAACAAAGTTGTGATAATCTGATCCATTGGTTTTGGTTGTGGTTTAGGAATGTGAAGGATGGAACAAGTGAAGAAGAAGGGAAAGATTGATATGGATTTCGATAAAATCCAGGCTGTGAATTAGTAGTACGTTGATATACATATATGTGTGTGTGTGCGCTTCTTTGTTTATGTATGGTTTTAAATGTTGCAACTGGTTTCTTTAGCTTTTTGTTTGTTGTGTTTAATCTCGTAAAAGAAATTGTTTGAGAAAGCGATTGGAAGTAAGATTCTGGATGGATATAATTACAACCAAATGCTATTGTCCTCTAAGAAAATAAACATGTACCAATGTTAATCTGTGAAGATGGTATAGAACCAACTACAGTTAAGCCATTAATCTCAAAACTTTCATAGAAATTCTCAAATACTAGTGTCATATCTTACAAAAAAAACTAGTTTTAAATAAATTTAAAAATCCAAAAAATTATCATTTCCCAAATTTATTTATATATAATTTCATTTATTTTAATTCTTTAATTTTTTTTTCTTTGTCTTTCCTTATCTCTCTCTCTTTGTAGTGAGAACAAAAAAAAACAAAAACTAAAACAACTTAACAAGTAACCTTGTTTAGGTGTTTAGGGTTTTAAAGCATTTTTATTTGTTTTCCTCTTGAGAGTCAAAAACTACTCAAGTCCCTTTCCCGGCGTCGCCTCAATTCCCAGTCTCACTCTGTCTCCGGTAAGTCCTAACTAAACTTTCTCTCTTCACCCTCCGTTATTGTTGACCCTTTATGCTCTTTATCTTTGTCGCTTGAAAAGTTTTATCCTTTTTGTTAATTACTACTCTACTCTTGTTGTATTTGCTACTGTTGAAGCCATGGAATCTCGGATTTTGCACTCTTCTTCTTCTTCCTGCTGTTATTCGTCTCTTGGCACTGTCAATCGATACCGTTTCTCCTCTGTATCATCACTGAAACCGGTCTCCGTCAGCTTTACTCAGACGGCGAGAATAAGGACTAAGGTAGCTCGTGTTTTATCCATGTCGAAGAAAGATGATGCCACTGATAGTCTCACTTACAAAGACTCTGGTGTTGATATCGATGCTGGGACTGAGCTTGTTAAGAGAATCGCAAAGATGGCTCCTGGAATTGGTGGATTCGGTGGTCTCTTTCCATTGGGTATATATATAAGGAAAACTGCAAAATTTTCACCTGAATGTTGAAACTTTTCATTCTTCTGATGAATGAGTGTATGTGGCTTTGGTTGAGCAGGTGATGATTATCTCGTAGCTGGTACCGATGGTGTAGGGACTAAATTGAAATTGGCATTTGAAACTGGAATTCATGACACCATTGGAATCGACTTGGTATAGCAATTGTCTTTGTGACTTTATTTATGCTAGCCCCTAAACTCATGGTTTAGCTTATTGTTATAGGTTGCTATGAGTGTGAATGATATTATTACCTCTGGTGCAAAGCCTCTGTTTTTCCTTGATTACTTTGCTACTAGTCGTCTTGATGTAGACCTTGCAGAAAAGGTACCACTGCTTCATCTCTTTCCCCTTTTGAATTTGAGCTTGCTGTAGGACTTGATATTGATGTATGCTTTGTTTCCAGGTCATTAAAGGGATTGTTGAAGGTTGTCGGCAGTCGGAATGTGCTCTCTTAGGGGGAGAGGTATGTGTTACTGTTTAACTCAGTTCCAGGTTCTGGCAATGTAGTTTATGCATCTTTCCATGCTTTTGTTTCAATCGGTTTTTGTTTTTGTTGTTTTAGACTGCAGAGATGCCTGGCTTTTACGCAGAGGGCGAGTACGATCTCAGTGGGTTTGCAGTAGGGATAGTAAAGAAAAATGCTGTTATCAACGGAAAAAACATTGTTGCTGGCGATGTTCTTATTGGCCTCCCTTCTAGCGGTGTTCATTCCAATGGTTTCTCTTTAGTAAGAAGGTAAAAATTAGCGATAGTCGAGGTTTTAAACTTCTGATTTCATGGCACTTATGCACATTCCAATTGTTGCAGGGTATTGGCTCGAAGCAATCTTTCGCTGAATGATGCGCTGCCAGGTGGATTAACTACTCTTGGTGAAGCTTTAATGGCACCCACTGTCATTTATGTGAAACAGGTCGGTTTTCTTGTCAACAAGAATTCCATCATCACATTTGTAACAACTCTATGACTTTCTCTCTCTCTGCTATTCGCACTTTCGCAGGTACTTGACATAATCAGTAGAGGAGGAGTGAAGGGGATAGCTCATATAACAGGCGGAGGTTTCACAGACAACATTCCCCGAGTCTTCCCGGATGGTTTGGGTGCTGTTATTCACACCGATGCTTGGGAACTTCCACCGTTGTTCAAGTGGATCCAACAGGTAATGAATGAGAGAATCATTGAGATCCTGAACAGACGATGATGTTTATACTTAAGAATGTTTGATTGTTTTCTGGTGTATTATATAGTCTGGGAGAATAGAAGACATGGAGATGAGAAGGACGTTTAACCTGGGGATAGGGATGGTTATGGTGGTTAGTCCAGAGGCGGCTTCACGAATACTACAAGAAGCCAAGAATGGAGACTATGTTGCGTATCGCGTAGGAGAGGTTATCAACGGTGAAGGCGTAAGCTATCAGTAGAGTGTTGTGTGTACTTTTTTCTTCTGTGCCTTTTAAGTTTTGGTTTCCCACCGTTTTAAGAAATCCATTTTTATGAAGTAATTGTCTACGGTTTTATGAGGTTACAAACCATGAGATGAGGCATTTTTGAAAACGTCATGTATTATTGTGTTCTAATTTTATTAAATATAACCAATGTTATTGGTATAAGTTTAAGCTCATTGTCGCACAAAAAGATGTATATTATCATTATAATTATATAAAATTCTAAACATGTAGTTGCCTAGTTGGTGGTATGATTTAAGGCTAATTGTCGCATAACAAAAAAATGTTGTAGGAAGAATTCTTCATTAAATTCATATATTATAAAACTGGGGGTATCCAAGAGAATCGAATACTTGCTAGTTTACTGAACTATATACACCATTCATGTCTTGTATGTATCCCACCTCCTTAAAATGAATATATTTATAACATACCACAAACAACAAATGAATGTATTTAAAACTTATGTCCAAAACTTCAATCCGGAATTATGAAAAAGGGTGACTGAGAACTGATAAGCTATTGCCACTACACGTAGGACGATTTAGCTACTACGATTTGATTTGAAGATGGAAGTGGAAAAGAGAGCTTTCAAGCTTGATATACCTAGGAAATGTCTTGGACCTTACCGTCTGTTGGTTCAGAGTTAGTCTCTTTTCCCTCTGTTGATGATGGCTTCTCGTCATTAACATGCTCCGTAGTTTTTTCAGGTGTTGTGTTCTGCAAATTGCCCGTCAGTTCGTATATGATTATACGTAAGTAGGAGAAACTATTTGGTTTTAAAGACAATTTTTGAGGTGTTTCTTGGGTGAAGCCGCCTCTAAATATGTTGTGTAAGAAGAAGACTTACCTTGTTCTTGTCGCGCCACCCTAGTCCAAATGGCCGTGCTAGCAAACTGATCCTGCTTGGAGGAGGTTCTGGTATATGATCATTGATGTTTTTGACTGACGAATCTTGGTTAACTTGCCTGTATGGGTAAAAAGTATGAATATATACCCAATTTAGAATACACACGCGTGGGTCATTAGTCATAACCCATCGAGTGTTTATGTTTTGAGTAGTCTCAGGTAAGAAGAACACACCGTGGTGAAGGTTGTGGTGAAGGTTGTGCTTTGAGTTGCCCAGATTGATACTGCAAAGTCGCCTCGAGCATGGACTCTGCCATCACTGCTCTCTTTTCCATTTCAGCCAGTGCAGCAACAGCTTCCTCGTATTTTTCCTAGACCAGTTGTCATATTCGTTACAGAAAAGATCTAAGATAAAACAGGAGGATACAAAAAGGAAGAGGATATAAAGTAGCATTCGAAACACGCAGCTCTGAAAACATACAGACAAGAAATAATAGAGGATATAAAGAGATTATTTTTCCTAAACTAATGTGTAACTCTACTCCATGGAAGGCGAGTAACGACCGATAACTAGAGACAGTTAAAGGTCTTTAAAACTGAATAGCCTAGCCACATTTGTGTTGGTAGGAGTCAGTGCAAACATATTTACCTGCAAGACTTGAGCAGCATATCTCTGCGCTTCTGCATCCTGCTCAGCAAATCTTCGTGCATCTTCTGTTACCTTCTGTTCTTGCTCCACCCGCATCAAGACCTTCATACATATCAATTAATCTCAGAATCTTTCTCAGCCATAAACGAAGAAATAAAACAGATTGATCATGCAAATGCAAACCTGTAGCATTGCACCTTCTTGTTCCTGCTTATCAGAGAGGAGTCTCTGAACTTCTGCCATCTCTTGCTCTAACTGTTCGACCTGAAGTTCACATTCATGACAAGTAGCATTTCACATCTCAAAACTAACTTAGCACCAATGAGCCTTCAAATTGGATCAGCACAGAGATGTGTGACGAGGAACCAGCAGGAGAAGAAAAGAGAGAAAGGAAAGTAATGATAATAAAAGTGACAGAAAAAATAGTCTTCATATTCAGAACATGGATAAAGAGACAAGTAACATAATGCGAGCTTATATGCTTAATTGGAAAATTAACTGTCAAGTGGCAAGCTTTATTGGAATACCTTGGCACTCAATTGACGCCGATTGTCTTCCTTTACTATCTCCATGAGAGCAATCTCCAACTCTTCAGCTCTACCACAAAATCAGAAGTTTGGGAGACATTCCATATTGAGGAACAATAAGGAGAGATATAAAACTTCTACCATCTAGTGTCAGTTATTTGTTGAGAAAAGAAACTAACCTAAGTAGAGCTGATCGTTTCTCCTCAAGCAACTTGCAGAGTTCAGCCTTCAACCACAGAACCTGAAAAGGTTGTCAGTCAACTTTCAGAAGGGGTTTGTAGGTATCAAGTAATTTTTCAACCGTTTCACCAAACATAATCATCCAACATTCAAGTGTACTAAGGACTTGGGGGAGAATCTCCACGCCAACAGGAAGGACAAAAAATTACCTGCGCTTGAAGATCTTGAACAGAATCTACCTCCCCATCCCCAGTTAGGCTAACCAATACTTCATCAGCATTACTTGATCCTGACTCAGATCGAGACAAACTCCCATTTGACAATGAGACTTTTCCATCCACCAGAACAGATTTTGGGTCTTGCTTAAAATTATATAATTTGGAGGCAAGGCCCTTAGAATCCCTCCAAGCTTGAAGCCCCTTTGATCTTTCTTCAAGTGCAGCTATCACAGCTGGCCTATGCTTGCTTCGCAATTCCTGCAATCTAATTTCGTGTACATTTTGGTAACCCATGCAAGCAGTTAAAACTAGCTGGCTGCTATCAAATGTTGATCCAGTCAGTGATTGTAGCAAAGTAACAGCGTCTCCAGCATCCTTCGTAGTAACTAATGCAGGACCTGAGGTAAATTAAATCATAAGTTAGAGCAGTCTCGATGATGATGCCACTGCATTCAGAAGGTTCACAAACTATATTACTTGAATTATAAGACCAGCAGTTTCAATCAAGTACCATATAGTTCCATCAATGCGAGTGCAGTTCTGAAAAGCATAACACGAGTTCCCTCAAAGAGAAGCACATCCCAGACTCTAAGAACTGTGATCAAGAAGTCGAACATTTAGAAAGACAATGGGTTCTCAGTCCCAAATCTCAAAGAGTAAGATGATAAAATTTTAACAGATTTCCATCATATATTACTAGTTACTCAATTCTCTTTCAAACAAGACAGCTTTAATTCCAATGTTTAAAACCTGACCACTTTCCCATGGAAGCATATTCATGAAGATGGAAAGAAACCATGGCCCTGTAACCCAAGCCACTTGCACTCCAAGATAATCCAGATGATGAACTGTAGACATACAAAAATTGCAGATCTTAGTACTAACTGTGAACATTCTCTAAGATGAAACAAAAAATCTCTGAGGGAACTCACCCAATTTAGGAAATCTTTCTCGAACTAACTCCTCCAGAACTAGTTGATCAACCTAAAATATGAAGGTGCATGTTGTCATGATGCTATCACCAGTCAGCCCCAAAAAAATTGCAAATGTATATAGACAGGTAACTAATATTATCACCTGAGACTCTATCATTTCTTCTGAATAATAACCATTGAAGTAGTCATCAATAAGTCCTGTAAGCGCCCTAAAAATCATACGTATTTAATTAGAAAGGGCATCGGTTTAGAAAGAAAAAAGGAGAAGAGATAAGGATGCCTAATAACAGTTAAATCAACCATGACAATATGAAAGTGACAGATATAAAAACTAAGCACAGAGCAAGGAGTTCGTGTTTAGACAGAAAAAATAAGATTAGGAATGGAAATAGTAGATTAATCAAACAACATTGGTTTAGGTAGAAATAAGGATACAGAGAATGACCCAAGAACAGTTAATGTTTGGAAGAAGTGAAAGCGATAGAACACAAACTAAACAGTAAACACACATCAAAGGAGATGGTAAATTCATCAAATTCGTGAACATACCAAAAGGCATTTTCTTCTGGCATCAAAAGCAATAAAAGCGCAGCAAAGAAATTCATAGCCTGCAGAATGTATATTGACACAAGATATTAACTTGATATTAATGTTAATTTTACTATGTCTCAGTACTAAAATAAAGATCATGCTATTGGTTAAGAACCAATACCTGACAGTATCCAACAGAAGGATTATGCCTAGCATAAGCAGTAAGCAAACGCCGTAGAGCATTTCTACCATCATCATCCAGAGCAGGATGACCAGGAAATGTCCGAGGTAAGTCCTGTACTTGAAACAAGTAACGGCATAAGAATCCTGATCAACTTCAGCATAAGCCAACGCTGCACCACTAGATAGAGAGGGTCAAGGCTGAATAAATTTTCGAGTACTACCTTTTCTATCTGTCCTTTCCATTTTTCCACAACAGCAATAGATTCTGTAATTGAACCTTTATCATCAACATGCTGCATATCCTCTTGCTCTATGGTGTTTACAGAACTATCTGCAGCAAGAAGGTTTTGGTAATAATCCTTGCAGCGTCGTTTCCTCACACCCACAAATGCTTGCCATAACTGAAAAGTTATTGATAAATGTGACGATTATAATTGAACAAGACCTAAGACTAACGAACTATAAATGGCGAGCTAGAGCATGATATGAAATAGGAAGATAAGGCAGTAATGTAGACACGACAAGATTTATTACCTCCCCCCTCAGAGCCATAGGTACACCGCCGCGAATCAGCACTTCAAGTTCTTCCTTCCAAGGACATGTAGACAGTGGACTTGCATCAGGAGTAACAGGAATGCCAGAGACACTTGTACCATCTGAAGACGAACCATCCTGAACATCCGACCTCTCAACATCATAGAACTCGTCTTCAGAATCATTCTCAGATGCTCCCTTGGCAGATTTGGCATCATCGAATGAAGGTGAAGATTTCACTTTCAGAGCCTCTTGCTCGATTTTTGATAAATCTCCCTTCTTCTTGACACGGATGCTCATCAAGTCTTCAATTGATCGTAAAGATGGTCTGATCTCAGTCCATAATTGCACTCTGTGAACATTCTTCTCTGCATCGGGGTGTCCTTCTTCTTCACTTGCATTATCAGGAGTTACATCAGAACCTAACTTGTCAGTATGCAGATCTTCACCAGGCCCCTTGTTTAATTCCTTCTCTTTTTCCTTCTCACTTTCACTAGATGGTGCATGACTATTTTCAGATGATCCGTTTGCAGGTAACTCAGTCGATTCGACATGATCTACCAAGAAACTGTTCCACCTGTCCGACCTTTCTTCTTCTTCTTCCTGATTGTCAGCAAAGAGTGACAATCACAAGTTAGGTTTAGGGGACTTATTTAGGAAATAATGATAGAATCTGCTTCTAACATTCCAAGAACCAAAAAGAAGCTATTACAAGCATTTGGTATCTAAGGTGTAGTTCTACAGGCACATCAATCCGTGAAGTTATAGGTTAGTCCTATTTTGATATCTTTCACACAGGATTTCTCTATGACTAGGATTCGAAATGGAATCAGCACTCTCACAATAATACCACGGTCATAACCAAATTAAAGGCAAAACAAGCTGTTCCAATGAATCATGCGGATGTAAAATCAGAGTAGAAGAAAATAGGAGCGCTATTATGGATATAGAACCTTGTAAATATCAGCATATTCTCTGTATCTCTGAACATGCTGAGGTCTGACAGGAAATCCATATGCATCCCTGTTCACAAAAAAGGCGAAATGAATTGCCAAAATACTAGTGATATATTAAATACATCAATAACTCAGACGGAATCTCCATGTTTCCTAGACTTTTATACAAAATATAACAGCAAACGAAACGTTAGGAAAAGCTCAGTTCCTGATTTTTCTCTCAAACAAATCGAATTGGCTATCAAAGACCATCTTCACTGAATCATGCCACATTGAGAGCAATAGTCACCTCTGGCAGCAAATCACTAGGATGTACTTCAAATCAAGATCAATAATCACCAAAATCCCAACTAATTGTTAAGAAAACGCAAAAGTAGACAAAAAGCAAGCCAGATTAAAACTCTCGAAATCGGAGATAACAACATTTCGCTCAGCGAGTGTAGCAAAAAGCTAAAGAGAGAAGCGCAAGTTCAAACCAAAAAGAGGAAACAGAAATGTAGAGAGTAAGGAGGAAAATAAGGAGCAACCTCTTGTGCTCGAAGGCGACGAGAGGATTAAGAGGCTTAGAAGCAGCAGCAGCAGCGGCGGCGGCCGAAACGCTCCTCATTCGTTAGCGGGAAAAAAAAAAGAGATCTAGCCGGTGAAGAGTTGAGAAAACTGGTGAGAGGATGAAGAAGAAGATCCAATCTCCAGGCTAGTTGATCATTATCATCGTTACGCGACTGAAGTTGAGAAGAAGGAGGAAGTTGCAGTAGAGAGAGAGAGGAAGTGGAGAAATCACATGGAAAGGGCGAGATTGTCGACCAAGGTTTATTACATGTGTGACTCCCTATTTTGACTGCGTTTCCTTTGACACCGAGTCCAAAAGCTCCTTTTCTCTCTCTCATTATTAAACTTTTTTTTTTTTTTTTAACTATTAACTACTTCCTTATTTTGGATGTAAATGTGAATTTCACAGTTGTGTAATTGTGTTCCAATGTCTTGGTATAAGTTTTATCAAAATATCTCACAATATTATGCTATGACGATTTGATAAAAGAAAAATCATATCCTTATATCGAATTTTGATATGGTTGTGGTGTGGAGTCTATATCACCTGCTTTGAAAGATAGACAAAGTTGTTTTAGATATGGATTAAGGACATCTACGTCATGATGTATCGTAATTGTCAACTCTCATGCTTGTATTCTAAACTCAAGTAACGAACGTTATTAATTTACTATATGATTGGTGTAACAAGTGTAAACGTATGGTTTATCATACGGACCATGCATATTCACCTTGTAGCGAGACCGGTCTCCAAACTCTCTGTTCTACAACTTCAAAAACTAATGAACATTTACAAAAATCTTTGATTGAGGCGATTCATTTTTAATTCTAAAAAGATATACAAGAAAATAATTGTGGGGATTGTAATGGTTGTCGATTTGTCGGTAAAGGACCAATTGCTTTAGGAGTTGGTAAAGGACTTTTCTAGGGAATTAAATCTCGCTAAAAAAATAAATAAACTTTTTCTTAGATTTGCTAAATCCATCGTCTAAGTAATGCCAATGCGCTTTATATGTTACTCCCTAATATATACTATAACACGTTTTAGCTAAAAACACAAAAACAAAAAAAATATCTATTTTTAAAAAGTTCAACCAATTATAAAAGAAACTGTACAATATAAATAATTATATAATATTAAGTTAATCTATAGTTTGTATTGAAACTTAAAAACAAAAAGTTTCTCTAAAAGTATGTTTAGTAGTAGTCTCTCAACGAGTCTTTCACCCACAAAAAATTACAGTATAAAATAAGAAAGATAATAAAGTAAGTCTCTCAGGTGAGATACTTTGAGAATCTTGTGAGAGACTCATTCGACACATATCTCACCATAATTGATTATATATAAATTTTATTTATAGTTTAAATTTTAAATAAATTAAAAATTTATACAAAAATTATTAAAATAATATATTTGAGAGACAAATATAGGTTTTCCCCACTGCACATGCTCTAAAACATCATATATTATGAAACGGAGAGAGTACATTTAATCAAATGAGAAATTTCTATAATATATTAAAATTCTTATTTTAGATACGAATTGTTTGATATATCAATCAATGGACTTTGATATTTAACTTTGATAACTATTGTGTTGAAAACAGTTAATACAAGTTGTAACTTTGATATTCATATAGTTAAGTTCAACCAGAAAGAAACGATTAATTTCAGTCACACTTCACAAACTTAAGATATGTTTACATAACTGTGTTGGAGTTTAGGTGCAAAATCAATAGAAGATGAAGCAAATATGAAAATCCAGATTTGAGAAATATGAAGAATATCCACCAATGGCTAGTTGATTGCACAGTTATAGAACTTTAGCCGATCCAATCGTTTATTGGAATCTACTATTTCTTGTACTGTATATATTTACCTATATAAGTGTATATTTTGGAGTTTTGTGTAGGACTAGTAAGGAACTTAACTTCTTGTTTCTAGTTTCTCTATAATACTCTCACGTTCTCAAACACTTGGTTACAAATCCAAATATTGGTCGGTTTGGGTAAACCAACCCAATGATTATATCACATTCAGTTTGTATGGGACTAAATGATTATCTTCCAAATGTTCACCAAGATTTTGTAAGTGTTTTAGATTCAAACATACAAACGTACGAGGAAGCAATAGAGAATGCACATAATGGAAATGAGCAATGCAGAGACATTACAACGAAATGAGACTCATGAAAAAGGCAGTAGGTTGCGAATGGGTGTTCAAGATCTATCAAAGTGATGTCTCAATCGAACAGGATAAGTTGAGATTAGTACCTATATATGATATGATTCATGCAACCATAGAAAGAAGATTTTTATTACATTTTAGCACATACAGTAGATAAAATCAAAATCAGCCAAGAATTAAAAGAAGGCCCAAAACGTGCCATTTGCTTCATTAACAATCGTCAATCCATCTCGACGATTTTCGGCGCACGTTACGCACCTAGCTCGCTTATTTTCATAGTTAGCGCACGTTAGCGTCTCTCCAAGCTGCATTATTATTGGCCGTTGTGTGTCTCCCATAAAGGCTTAGGGTTCCGGATTCAGGTCGGTGTCGCCACCGCCCCTCGTGTTTCATCTCTTCCTCTTCTTCGTCGGAGTAACGCGGATCGTCAAATTTACAGATCAGCTCTTGTGGAGGATATGGGTGAAGAAGACACCGTGACGGTGGATCAGAACAGTTTCGGTGGTGGCAAAGATTCTTTGCTCCGTAAACGTCATTCGGCGCCATTGCCTTCACCGACACAGCTATCTTCTAAAGTGATTACATTGCCTACCGTATTAACCCTTGGCCGTGTAGCTGCCGTTCCGATTCTCGTCGCGAGTACGTTTGCTTTTTTTTGTTTATGGTTTTTCGACTCTGAATTCTGGTTGGAGTCATTGTGATATGATTCTAATCATCAGATCTAAACGAAGATGCAATTGTGATTTTTCTCAGATCAGAGTTTTGTTGGATTGAATTCGAGAAATTAGAAAACTTTTTTTGAATTGAGCTTATTGCTATGTGTACTTCACTTGTTACCACTCCTTTAATTAATCTGAATCGGATCTTTTGATGTTCAATTCCTGATTTTGATTGTATCTCCTCCCATTGCATTATCTTCATCATCTCCTTTGTTTTTAAAATGTAGCCTTTTACGTTGATTGCTGGTGGGGAAAAACTGCTACAACAAGTATTTTTATTGCAGCAGCCATCACAGATTGGCTTGATGGATATATTGCTCGGAAGGTAACTTCTTTCTTTACCTTTTCATGTTCTTCTGCATAGTTAGACTTCTGTGGATTCCTCTTACCACACTTGAAATGGTAAGCTTAACGGTGAGATGTGCCTTTTCAGATGAGATTAGGTTCTGCATTTGGTGCTTTTTTGGATCCAGTGGCGGATAAGGTGAGAGACCCTGTTCTTAGCTACCTTTCCTGTTTATCTTTTCTTCATCTCAAGCCTTGCTGAAGTAAAAAAGGAATGATTTTTATCATTCTACTGATTTGTGTCATTGGTATGCAGCTTATGGTAGCAGCTACATTGATATTGTTGTGCACTAAACCAATGGTCGCCGTTGTCTTAGGACCAGTTCCATGGTTAGTGACAGTACCCTCAATCGCCATCATTGGTAGAGAGGTAAGATGCAGAAAGTTGACTGTATTCTAATAATATACCATGAAGTAAGGTACACTTATCAGCTCTCTGTTCTAAACTAGTCGTATACTTTTCACTGTAGATTACTATGTCTGCAGTAAGAGAATGGGCTGCATCTCAAAACGGCAAGCTTTCAGAGGTAAAGTTTTCACCATCATGTGCATTCTCTTGGATCTTTTTTCGTAAGTGTTCCTTACTTAATCATGGAAATGGCATTGATGTTGCTAGGCTGTTGCTGTAAATAGCTTGGGAAAGTGGAAAACCGCAACGCAGATGATAGCGTTAACCTTACTTCTTGCAAGCCGGGATAGCAGTTTTGAGAGACTATTACCGTCGGGTATTGGGTTGCTCTATGTATCTGCAGGGCTCTCTATATGGTCTTTAGTTGTTTATATGAGGAAGATATGGAGAGTACTGCTAAAGAAGTAGCAACAAAAAAAAACTCTTTTTCTGGGTTTTTGCATTCAGTATATACACATAGAAGGGAAGATTTGCTCAGGGACATTTCCTGACTAATTTCTCTCTGGATACAAATGAAATTAGCTGGGCAAGCACTATAAGACTCTTATATGATGCTTTAGTTCTGTTTTTCAACTTTGGGCACTAGGGTCGTATTCAGCTTGGTTTGGTTTTGTATAATATCTCTGAATCGCGTTGCTCCTCGGCTAGCACTGAATTTTAATGAAGCAGCAAGCACGATCTTATGGGCAATGACGGAAAAGCAGCTGGTGCAATTTGGTTCTAGTTGGACTCATGAACTGTGAGATAAATGAAAACAGTTGTTGCCTGTCATGTAGATGCTTTTACCGATACAATTTAATATATATAAAAAAAAACTTTGGTTACAATATCTCTTCCCATTTGACTCTTCTGAACCCCTTGTAAATGGAGAAATCCAGATAACCATCTGGTTAGAGACGTGCTTCTGCTTGGACTCGTCTCTTGTATCTTTCAACTAGCTCTTGTGGATCTTGACGGGTTTCGGTGTAAGCTTCGATCTTGTTCATCTCCTGCACAAAAAGGCAAAGAACCAGAGATTAGCATGTGTATGTGAAGATTTATTTAGCCTTATAATGAAAGATAGATACAAATTTCAAGGTAATAGCTTAACCTGAATCCAAAGGGCAAGGTTAGGCCGACCAGATTTGATATCCACATTCATCACGTGACTTAAGATAAGCTGAAATCTCTCTATGAATGGAGCATATGCAACATCAACCTATAGATATAAACACTATTTTTGTCTCAGCATCAAGAGTTGATATGGGTTTAACATATTGAGTGAAAATATAATCGGTAATACCAAACTAAATTGGCCAAGGAAGAAAGGCCCTTCATTGAATTTGGTCAGAGCCTGCTCGATGTAATCAAATGCAGCATCTGAAGAAATGGAAAACAAGATTCATACACTTGGCAAAATAATGTTTCTGCAAACACAGAAGGAAGATAACAACTTCATCTTCTAAATCACCTGCTGCATTACTGTCAGTGCCGTTTAATGTTGATCTCACAGCCTTGGAGAATGAGTCAGTGTAGGAGAGTAACTCATCAGCTACTACTTGCTTCTCTAAACCCTGTTGTTATAGGTTCTAAGTATAGGTTCACTTAATGTGTTAAATAGAGCTCAACAAATCAAAGAAGTCATCGATACTCACATCGGGTGTAAGTGAAGGCCCTTCGAAATTACTGTCAATGTACTTAATCAGGTCAAGGCTCTCTCCCAATACTCGGTTATTGTGCTCTAATGCAGGCACCTGCATACAACATAGAACAAAACACACATAACTCTAAATCCTTTCATATATATATATATATATGCATTAAAAAAGAAAAGTTCACACCTTGTTAGCTGAGTAAACTTTCTCCTTATACCAAGCAGGCCTGTTTTTAAGATCAATCGGTACAAGTTCTATCTTGTTTTGCAGACCCTGCACAAACAAGCAACATAAGAAATTGATCTAGATACATAGTATCATCGATAAGAATGATTCAAAATGCAACCTTGTAGTTGCGAGCAATCCACGCACGCTGAGCAAATGGGCAAGTGTAAGATATGTACAACCTTCAAATCACAAAGACCAAAATTTGTTCATCAACAACTTCTCTAATATCTCCAGAAATGAAGACCAAAAAAAGCATTTAAAAAAAAAACAAACCTTGTTGATCCATCGAACACTTGAACTGGTTCTGAAGAAGAATCAAGCTCCGGTACTCGACTGAAAATTAACCACCAGCACACAAGAACCTTTCAATAATAAAACAAAATTTGGTAATCCCTCTGAGAGAAGGAAAGACATATTTGATTACCTTGAATCTACAATAGCCAATATTGGTTCGGTTCTACGTTTCCCATTGGATTTGCACCACCGCTTCCCGGAGCATGGCCGGAGAATTTTCCGATCAAGATAGAGATATGATGAGGAAGGAGGAGAGAAATCTCTAGCGGATAACGTAAGCGATGGATATAAGCACACGCTTACTTTCAGTCCCACACTCATACCTCACAGCTTTCACTTTCTCAGCTCCCAAAAGGATTTTCCGGGAAAATGGTTTCCACTGAATTTGGCTGCCACAAGTTCCGGTTTGGTTCGATTCGGATAGAATAAGATTTTATTTCGGTTAAAATTCGGTATAGATTGAAACTCGGTTCAAATTCGCATTGATAAAATTCGGTTCGATTCTGTTCCACGATTTCGTAAAACAGAAAATACAATGAGATTTGAGAAAAAATGAGAGGAAATTTACACTTTTTGTTCAGGAAATAATTAAAGAAGTAAAATTTTCACACAATTTGTAACAAAAGAAGCAAACAAAATCAAATTCTGGTTCAAATAAGGAAAAAAATGATCTATAAAAGGGCATTATGGGCTGAGAGGAGACCACCTCCTTTGACAGAGATCGGAGTTCGAGTGGCGAAGTTTGTTGCGTGGAGGAAGACAACAATAACGGTTATATCGTCGTGAAAGTGTCGCCGGATGCCACGTTCTATCTTCTCCAAATCCGAATATCTCATCTCTCTCTTCTTTGCTGCTTCTTGTAATGCAGCTTTCACTAACTTCCGAGCCACACCCTGAAGAATCAAGAAGACACCACATTTCAACAAACAACAAAACTACTCAAACCAGACAAAACCCAAAACTTGAATCGAATTGCAAAATGGATTCAAGAAGAGTGATGTGAAAAGTCTTACATTGCGTGGGCAAGAATTGACAATATCAACGGCCTCCTGGTTGCTTAGATGCTCCCATAAACCATCCGAGGCAAATATAAGAAACTGATCTTCCGGGTGAATCTTATGAACTGTTATAGTCGGTTCTGCTCTCATAATCGGCTTCTCAAAACGTTCTGGAACCCTAAACTTAGGCAATAGCGGTTCTTGATTAAATTCCGCTCTTTTAAGGTATGCGTCACCAATGGATCTTGAAACCTGTATAATCCCTTTAACACGCCAAACTTTGTGTTTCAAGACAACGATATTCGGATCATCTGGATGCAGCAAACGTAACTCCTCTCTCACAGATTCAATACTAGCATTATGCTCTGACGATAGCTGAACAGCTTTCATCTCTTTAAACGGATTCGCGACTTTCCCTAACACAACCCGGGAATCTCCTGCGTTTGCAACATACAACAATCCATTACAAACAATACCCACCAAACAACAAGCTCCCACAGAAGCAATCTGCGGCTTGTTCTTCCATTGCTCCTGCACTAAACCGAGAAACTCCTCCTCTGTTGCGACAAACCCTCTGGTGATAACATCAGGTGATATCCCTCGCTGTTCTGACGTATACCTCTTGATGTTATAAAAGAGCCTATCGTTTACAAACCGAGCAGCCTCGGGACCTCCATGACCATCATAAACACCAACAAAAGTTGCCTCAGGTCCAGAATCATGCAAACTAATAGGACCAGATTCTAACTGGCTATGATCCTCAAGAAGGTTGTTAGCTTGAACCACTGCCATAGAAAACTCTCCAGTGATGTGGTTCCCAGAAGCTTTGTACCACAAGAGACCATCGAGACGGCCATTAGCATCATCACTACCAGGACTCGAATCTTCTCCAATACCAAAAGGTCTCCAACAAGGCGATACAATTCTCCTAAATGTTGTAGATACCATAATTCACATGTCTCAACCAAAAGAACCAGCTATCAAATCGTTCATCAAATCAGTGCTTATAACTATATTATGAGACCCAATCTTCTTGTCAGACTCAATTCCAACTCCACAAACCCAGGATTCAGAATTCAAACACGCATTCACAAATGTAAACAACATTAATCTGCATTCCACACAAATAAAAACAAAACATTTAGTAATCTAGAAAAAAACGATAAAGTCTCCAAATTTCCCAACATAGGAATCTAAAGATTTCAACTTTTAACCCATCAATCTGATAACAAGTATCTGGAGAAACAAATTTTGGTTAAAGAAGAAAACTTTGAATAACTCCATCCACATGGGAATCTAAAGGTTTCAACTTTGACCAATCAATCTGATTAAAAAATGATTTGGTCAAAGAAAACATTGAAATACCTGATGAAATCGAGGATTAGATGAAAGAAATAGGGTTCCTTTTTCAAAAGCTTGGTGTAGAATAATAATCCATCATTCGATTTCAGATCAATGAGGGAAAAGATTAGCAAGAAGATTACTAATACAAATCAAACCTATAAAAAGCGAAAGAGTAGATGAAAAAGGGTTAAAATAGAGAAGAAGACGCGTTTGAAGAAGAGACGGAGACGTTGGATTTGGTTTCTTTAGAGAGAGAAAGTTGCGATAGTCGCGGTCATCGTGTTTATGGTGTTTTTTTTTTTTTTGGTAAATTTATATTTTATTTTATTTTCTCTACCTGTCTCTCCATTTCTTTTTTGACTTTTAACGGTTTGACTTTTTTTGCAACATTTAATAACACTTCTATTTTTTTTATGAAAATATCATCTAACATATATATTTCTTAGATTAGCTATGTCAAACTTGTTCAGAAATAAAAATGACTAACTATAGTGAAAAAGTTAAATCATATTTATAGGTTCAAAATATTGAAAATCATTTACTGTTAAATTTTTTTTTTGAATTAACAATTTTAATATTATTTTCTCTAAATAATTGATATCCCTAAAACAAAAATTCATCTTACATTTTAACAATTGCCATTTAGTGAAAAAAAGTGTATCTAATTTTATCTTTTATTTAGTGAAAAAGTAAAAATACCAGATAAATTTTTGAAGATAGTAAAAATAAAATGGTTTTATGTTTAACTAAAAGCATTGCTAGTCTCATTTTGAACAAATGGCTGACCAAGATTTCATTGAATAGGATTGAGTCAAATGACAAACTTTCTTTCTCATAAATTTCACCCAAGTTTATAAGCCCTTTGTAAGTACAAATCTGAAACTAGAGAATCCAGCTTTGAGATAAGCAATCCAAAAGAAAAAGAAAAATAAAAGAAGATAAAATCATATCTCTATAATCCCCAAAGAATTGACATATCATCTAAGAAAGAATGATAAAGGTGTAAAAGAAACCAAATTATAAAGAAAAGACCCTTATACCAAGAAATCAGGACTTGAGAGGAGATTCAGATGCTTGCTTCCGATTGTATCTTGTAGTATTGTTATCTCTCCTTCTTTCTCTAATACCTTCTCCTCCAATTTATCTACCATCCCTTTCAATGTCTCGTTCTCTGAGTTCAAAAGCATGTTTTTCTCACAGCATTGTTTCAAATCTCTCCATATCTCGTCTCTTTCACTAGACACTTTTGACAATAGCGCGTTCAGCCTCGCCATTTCTTTCGCCGCTTCCTGGAGATTGCTTTCGAGCCGGTTTATGCTTTCCTCCTTCTTCAACATCTGATGTCAGAAAGATCAGCGTAAAGTTACATCTTGGGAAGAGTTTCTTTATATCAAGAGCCACAAAAACAGATATGGGATGTGTGTTATTCTTGTTTTGCAATACCTGATGCTTGAAGTCTTTTAATTCGTGGGTCGTAACAGATAGGTTGTCTAAACTGCTTTGGACCTCACTTCTCAGAATCTCATTACCTCGTACTGCTGCTGCTACTTCTGCTTGGAGCTGTTCAATTTCCTGTTCCTTTGAATACAGTTTCTCCCGCAATAAACTTGTGATTAGGGTCTCAGCACTCAGTTCGGCTCGCAGGGTTTCCTACATGAGATTGGGCTATACATTAGCCACATATTACTGTAAAGCAAATCGGACATACATGAAAAATACTATAGAGATATTAAGAAATGGACATATTCTTGGAAACTCACTTCAACTGATTGGTTTCTTTGTTCCCTAGGCCTACCAGTACTTGAGGAAGACGATTCTGAATTCGAAGCTACCACACTGGTCACCGTTTGCAAACTCCTCTTCAGGTTTTCAGTTCCGCGCCTTATACCACGGACTTTCATTTCAGACTCAATCATAAACTGCTCACTTAATCCGTCCTTCACTGAATTCTTATCCTGATAGGTTTCAGGAAGCTGAGTTAATTTCCCTTTGATGAACTTCAGTAACTTGTAACACAGCTGGCTGCTCTCATTTAACATTGACAGTCCTTGGTCTTGCAAGTAGCAGACACGCATCTTCAACTCATTCTCTAGCTTAAGGGTCGTACTGTCTATTTCTTGACCATTCCCTTTCAATCGATTCAGTAGACAGATATTCTCATGACGAAGAGAGTCAGTTTCAAGCTTCATTGATTCTACTTCCCTTCTAAGTGAAAGCTCGATCCCTGTCAACCTTATCTGCTCGACCTGCAATTTCTTGACCAACTGGTCTAATTTCTCTGACGGTTGCTTCTTACCCTCCTCGGAAACACCATCTCGAAGTCCCTCGATTGTCTTCCCTTGTTCTTTGCAAGTTCTGAGAAACTTTGTAACAGATTTGTGCAACTCCCTGCATTCTTGATCCTTCTCTTCAAAGTTTCTTCTCAAGAAATCAAGATCTTCTGTAGCACCTTCATAACTCTCTTGTAACTGGGAGAGAGTTTGTTTAACATAAGTGTTCTCTTCATGCAATTCATCTGCTGTCACGGTCAGCTCAGCAACTCTTCCCTCCAAATGTGTTATCATGTCTTTGTTCTCTGTCTCATTTTCATGGAAAGCCGATAGTTCTCTCTGGAGTGAGACATTATGCTCAGCAAGCTCTCTGACACGCTCTCGGAGTTTCTTCTCTTCAAGCTGGAATTTTTCGAGCTTTGACGTCCACTCACCTGATCTTCTATCAAGCTCTTTCTCCAATCCAGCCTGCAACTCGCTCTTCTCCTTTTCTAGTCTCTGTATATGCAAGTCCCAATCTGACTTCAACCATCTGATTTCTTCCCTGGCAGAAGCCCTCTCAACCATTTGGGACCGTAAGAGATTTACATTCTCAAATGCCAAGTGGAGCCTCTCATCTTCCAGTTTTCTAATTGCCCCGACCAAAGATGAAACATCGAAGTCACAGTCTGAAAGGCATCTCTGCTGCTCCAATTCTGCAGAAAACAATTTTGCTCTCTTCTCAGCTTCTTTAATTTTCATTTCTAGCTCGGAGTCAATATCGTCTTCCATACACTTATACGCGTTCTTACCACGTATACAATTTTGCTGGTTCCCTCCATAGTCCTGCGCATAATACTCGTTCACAGGTTCATAATGTTCAGCTAGTGAAACATTAGCGGGAATGTCTGAGCTCGAGTCAAAAGTTCTATTAAGGGATCCACCATAGACATCTTGAATTGTGATGGGTTCGTGGTTTGAACCCTTTGACTTGCCATGAGTCTGAGAGAGTCTTTCAATGACATTTCTTGCAAGCGAACGAGGCGATCCATGCCTCAACCCATTTTCCACACAATCAGCAGAAGAGAAACGTAAACGGGTGCCTTTAGCTTCTCTAAATGACTGGGACTTTCGTTTCTCATTGGAGGTGTCTGATGGTGATGTCGGGACTGTCCACTGAACCCGGGGTGGAAGCCTCCTTCGGTTTATACTCCCAGAAACACCACTTTGTGAAGAATTACTCTTTTGCTTGCACGGTTCCAAATGCTCTTCTCCATCAATATAACGGTCCAGAACTTTACTAGAGACATTACTAGAACAAGATGATGAACTCCCGGATGAATCATGTTGAAACTTGTCTGCTTCACACTGCCTTTCTCTAACTTGTCTTTCTGGAGTGAAGCATCTGGCACACAGTATTCATTACATTGTTTAATCAAAATATCGAACCAAGATAGCAATTTTTTTTTATAGAATATCATCAAAACAATTGAGAACTGTTGATTAACAATCTCATAAGAATGAAGAAAGGCCAAAAGCATACCGAGATGAATGATTGCGCCGCCTATCCTGGCTTTTAGTAGCACTAGTTAGTTCATTCTTGGAAGTTTCTCCAAACTTATCAAAAAGGAAACCTGCCGAGGACCATGAAAGGCTTCGTCTAAGAGCTGGACCACCAGAAACGTGACCCTGTGACTTAGGACTATCGAATTCTTGTTCAGCCTGACTACTAGCTTGGGTTTTCATCTTACTATCCGCTGCTTTTTCGCAGTGAACCTGTTTATCAGTTCCATTACCAGAAGATCTAAAAAAAAAGAGCTTTTTCATTGTTTTCTCCAATCAAAAGAAGATGCTACCACAACTGCAGCTGCAATCAAAACATATAAAAGCAAATCAATAGATTGAAAGATAGATATAAATTACACTGATCTCCTGTACTAAACTAGGAAAATTTGACATTTTGCAGCAAATTCTTTCAATCTCCAAAAGAATAGTTGTTCCAAGTGAATCTTAGAAACAATTTGCTCGATGAAAGATAAACCAATTCAACAAAAGAAATGGAAAACAGCGTAGATGATCTAAGAATCGAGATGATCAACTATTACTCTACTCAGAGATTCAGAAACTCAAGACTTGATCATAGTAAACATCGAGTCAGGCCTAAAATAAAAGACCAAACTACACTAAGCATAAACCCTAGAGACGAATCAAAACCCGAATCAAGACACGAATCGAACCTGAAACCTAGTTGCGGAGAAATTGATAAAGAGAATGTTCGGCGAGATTACTTGAACACAACAAAAAACAAAAAAAAAAGCTCTCTCTTTGAACGATCTAAATCGATTTCGTCGCCAGAAAATCCAACTCTACTCTCGTCGGAAAATTGAAAAAAAAAAAGACTGCAAGGCGACAACATTTTTTTGACGATACAATATGCTTTAAAGAAAACAAAAGAAACAAAAAGAAATTTTCAAAATTTCAAAAGAGAAGATCTTCAGGATTTATGAACTTACCATAAAACAGCGATTTTGCAAATCGGAAACGAGATAATCCGAAAATTCGAACAGAGAAATGAAACGCAGATTTATTAACAGCGTTAGATAACGTCGATTTGATCTAAACGGAGAGTACAAGAAGTGTGAGAGTGTCGTTGACGACGAAGAATCCAAAAGAACAAAACGGCTCCAAAATCTTTATTGGTGGTGTGAAAATGTAAATAGAGTATCCAGTGGAGGGTATTTCTGGTAACCTTTTAAATCTTTCATTGCGCGGATAGAGCCATTTGGACTTTGGAGGAGCGTGGCTAAAATCATTTGTTTTTCACTAACATATACTCCCTCCGTTTCGTTTTAGTTGTCGTTTAAGGTTTTTTTCACACATATTAAGAAAAACATTAAATTTTCTGTTTTACCCTTTATTAATATATTTTATAAAAAAAATCATTGTCCGAAACATTAAAACAGTAGGGATAAAACTGGAATTTTCACAAAACATTTGCATCGAAAACCTAAAACGACAACTATTATGAAACAAAATTTTAACTCTAAAACGACAAGTAAAATGAAACGGAAGGAGTAATAGTGATCAACGAGTGACAACATTGCAACAAACTTGTAAATTACAAATGTAGTTTAGTTGGTGAGATAACTATAGCAAAATATACAGGTTTGAGTGGTGGTGATTGAACTGTGTAAAGATTTTCATAGCAATAATTATGATATACTCTAAAGTGATTACGATAAGAACTGTTTGTTTGATGATACCGTTTTTGTGATTGATAATATTTGAGACCGCAAAGGTATATATCACTTACCAACTATGCACACTCATAATTAACTAAATAATTTCAAATTTGGTATAAAAATAGAAAAATTAACAAAAATAATAAAATTATTTCTCATTTTACTTGTACGATTTATTTTTTCTTCTTTTTGTTTGACAATAGTACAGAGTATTTAAACAACACAATATATTATTTCGACACGTAGTTGCCGTAAACAAATTGAATAACATACAAAAGAAGTAATGGGTTATCTTTAGATAAAAATCTGACATCATATATCTATAATTCTGTTTTCTATATATAAAATTATTATCTATATATAGTTTTTGACATATGAAATTTATTAATATGCATAACGTGTTAAACTGTGTTTTTTTTTTTTGCCTTGGTACTTTGATCCATATTTTAGACCTAAAATTTTGAAGGTCAAGCCAAAGAAAAAGATTCGAGTCTCTTTCGAGAAATATTGAGAAGCCTAGACTATTATTTAATCAAGTTGTTGTATCCAGAACTAGTCATGGATCAAACTTTGGTGCTAGAATGACAAACTAAAATGACAAAGCCCAAAAATCAAACCTTTGCTAATATACCAAACACTGTCGTTTTAACTACAGAATACCACAAAGCAACGACGCCGTTTCACCTGGCACTATTTATTTAGTTTTTCTCTCATATATCATCAATCAATCAAGATCACCACCACAAGGCAAAATCTAAACTCTCTCTGCGAACTTTGTGCTAACTTCTTTCCCCATTTTCTTGCCATGGAAATCGATTCCGCCACCAACGGAAACTCTGACGCCGTCATGACGGAATCCACCGCTACGATCACTCCGTCGCCGGTCGTCGTCCCGTCTTCGAGATCGAATCAATTTACGGAATCGCTCAAGCTTGAGCACCAGCTCCTCCGTGTACCTTTCGAGCATTACAAGAAGACGATCCGTACCAATCACCGTTCTTTCGAGAAAGAGGTCTCAACTATTGTTAACGGCGTCGGAGAGTTGGCTGATTCCGATTGGTCTAAAGACGTCACCGTTTCGCGTCTTACTAGCCTTGTTACTCGATTACAAGGCCTGAAACGAAAGGTTCATTTTTCGACTCTCTCTCTGTGATCGGTGTTGTAAATTATGTAGACGAAACTGAATCAATTAATTTAGCGGTTAAAGTTTTGATTGAGATTTTGTTAAATGATTTCACTTATCTGGAAAAGATTTGGATCTCGTTGGATCTTTGGATATTGCTCTTGTCGAGTTTGGAGATCAAATTAAAGTATCTGTCTTTGGCAATTATCTCTTAGACGTTTAGTTACTACAGAAGATTACCAGTAGGCATTGGATCTCGATGAATTTGATATTATATCAGATCAAGGGGATGCAATGTAGTGGAGTTGTTTCATGGGAACTTCCCATCTGACTATTTGCATTGTCTTCCAAATTTTTTATCATTTGGGATGGTTTCTATCCTCTGGAGTAACAAGGTTATGACATAGCTTATGTACTTTTTGGTTTTGTGCTTCAGTTGGAAGAAGGGAGCAATGTGGAGAATTTGCAAGCCCAGAGATGTCGTGCTCGCATCGATCATTTGGATTCAGTAGATGTGGAAAATATTACTGAATGGAACAATACAAAACTGAAACGGATTCTTGTGGACTACATGCTGCGGATGTCATATTTCGAGACTGCTACAAAGCTTTCAGAAAGCAGCAATATTTTGGTATCTCTCATCCTCTTGACTCTGTTTGTATAACATTATTATGCTATATTGCTGTGTGCCTGTGTCTCCAGCAATGGTTAATATATCAGAAAGTATTCTTTGCTGTTTCGTTTTTATAAGCAGTGAAACGGATTTGTTGATTTCATCTCTATGAATTGCCAATAATAAACATCTCATCTTTTCAGGACCTTGTCGACATTGACATATTTCGAGAAGCTAAGAAGGTGATTGACGCCCTTAAAAATAGGGAGGTAGCTTCTGCATTGGCATGGTGTGCTGATAATAAAACCCGGTTGAAAAAGTCAAAGGTATGTGGTGATGATGCTCTTCGTACTCTCATGGTTAAGATTTACTTTCATTTTTTATGAACTCCACGTGGTTTTGGCCAAAATTTCCAATTTTTGCGAGAACCATATCGTGAATACGAGCCATAAATGTACCTATTATTCTGATCACGATAATACCAGACTATCCAAAACCAAATGATTGGTTGAACCGTAGAAGAAATCTCATGATAATTGAATACTCATATAATTGCTCAATGAAATTTTTCAGAAGATTTGCTTTCCCTTCTTCACCTCATATCATGAAAAAGAGAAGGAGAACATTTTTTAGGCATATTGAGGACATGTTGTTCACTGCTAATTATTTCTTGTTCTTTTCATAACAGAGCAAATTTGAGTTCCAACTAAGGCTGCAAGAATTCATCGAGTTGGTACGGGTTGATACAGCTGACAGCTATCAAAAAGCAATCCAGTATGCTCGAAAGCATCTGGCATCATGGGGAGCAACCCATATGAATGAATTGCAGCATGTCCTGGCCACTTTGGCTTTTAAAAGTACTACAGAATGCTTAAAATATAAGGTGAAGTTTTCCTTCTTTTGATTATAGAACTGTTTTTACCCCCTGTTTCAAAAGCCAATCCCTGACTCTTCAATGATAAAAATTGACGCTTCAACTTGTATCTTTTCGAGTAATTGATTTTGTCTAAAATGGACCAAAAACGTGGATATAGATTTCACTGTCTCTTTATACACCAGGTTGCTTCAGTAATCTTTTCCGTCTCTATTGGTTACTGAATAAATGTGTTATTTCCAACTCTTGCCGAATCTTAATTGATCATTGAATGTATTGCTTAGGCTAATCAACTAACAGATTTGTTTTTCTTTTTTTTCTCAGGTTTTGTTTGAACCACAACAGTGGAATATTTTAGTTGATCAGTTTAAACAAGAATTTTGCAAGTTATATGGCATGACGATGGAACCCTTATTGAACATCTACTTACAAGCAGGCTTGTCTGCTCTGAAAACTCCGTATCCATCAAACTCTATCAAATTTGATGTTTTTAATTGTCTATTTTCTGCATCTGAAAATAAAGTGGCAGAAAGTAATTTTTCGAAATGACACCTTAATGTGATTTTTACTGGTGGTTTGCGTTTGTACCTTGACATGAGTCAGATATGGTTTTGAAGAAGGTTGTACCAAAGAGGACCCGCTCTCACAAGAGAACTTCCGGAAGCTAGCTTTGCCTTTACCATTCTCCAAGCAGCACCATTCAAAGCTGGTTTGCTATATTTCTAAGGAGCTAATGGACACAGAGAACCCACCACAAGTGCTGCCCAATGGCTACGTCTACAGCACCAAGGTTTGATTCTGTTCTTGTACAACTTCCGCTTTTCGTTTCTTTTTCTCTCCTTAGAATCTTTTGTTTTGAGCTAGATCAGTGATATCAGTCTATCCTATACAGTTCATAAAAATTTATAAGTTGGTTTTACTTTTTTATGTGTTTGATGGGTAATGAACTTGCAGGCTCTCAAGGAAATGGCGGAAAAGAATGGAGGAACAATAACATGTCCAAGGACAGGGCTTGTCTGCAACTACACGGAGTTAGTTAAGGCATATATATCATGAACCCACATGCGCATAATCCTCACTTTGGTCGCCTTTTCAATGGATGACTGGGAGGTCAGTATTAAGGCCAAAGAAACTGAAATTTCCAACTTTCTCCATTGCTAGTCTTTGTGTATATGCACTTACAGATAAAACTTTGCATCACTTAGTAGAAACAGCTCGTTCCTTTGTATATCAAGCCATTTCTTCATTTCAGTCTTATGACAATTTTCTTGTCAACATGGTTTTAGGTGAAGCATGTTTGCCTGCTTTGCTCTGATATTTTTGTTCATGTTTTTCTTCTTATCCAATAGTATTTCCTGTATAAATCAACCGGTAAAGTAAATTTTTTTGTCCCATTACCATTTCACAAACCACAGTTCCGATTCTACTATTCAGTGTTCTCTCTTGAGGTGTATAATCTGGTTTGGATCTGTTTAATTTCATCTATTTGGATACCACCTTGATCCAACATATTCATCATTTCTCTTTTGTTTGTTGGCTTTGGTTATGGAACGTGTAACACTAATCTTTTTTATTCATTCCAATATCTCAATTCATTGTGCTATTGTAGAGACTGTAAAATCGGTTTCGAAGTGACTGAAAACAAGGTTGTGCAATAATGATTGAGCCATTCAGCTGCAGATCTCAGAACACGAAGCTCACCGTATAGGAGATCTTTTGCCATCTTCCTTCTAACAGCAAATCTTTGTGATACAAAATAGCATTTAGATTCTTCCAGTTCCTGCAAAAGAACCCAATAAAATTCAAAACCTACATTATCGGCCATTGTGTGGTAATTAGTTGAGCAAAACGTTCTATCATACCTTGATGCAAGCACTATGATCCTCAATTAATCTGTTGATATGAGACAAGAGGATCTTATGTGCCTCCAACTCTCTACTCCTGTCTTTAAAAGGAAGCCGAGCTAGTCGGCCATCATTTTTTGCAGCTTCTTTTGACAAATCATTTAGCTCTGAGAATCACTTATACTGTTAATACTTTTGGCATTAGTTTCACAAGATGATAAAAGAGAGTGACTAATTTGATTTGAGCACCTTGGGGAATGGTACAACAGAGAACACGAGCAAATGCACGGAGAGATTGTGGAATTCCTCTCCCTTTTCCTGAAGTAGATTTCACTTCCCTGAGAGATCACCAAAACTACACTTAGATATACATATAAAAAGCTCTGTTACTGAAAACCAATTCTAAAGAAGGTTCATTGGTATTTTCCTACCCACAATTCACATCACTCTTAACTGCTTTCTTACTACACCCTTCTCCCATGTTTCCATTCTTTGTGTACGGGTATTGATATGTATAAGTATAAGCAGTTAAGAAATTGTATTGGCTTGGTAACATTCTAAAACTAAACATTAGTACCTACTTGATTGTGAAAGTATCACAAGACGAGTGAAAAATATTGATATCTTTGACAATTCGAGTGTGATGTGTCTGGAGAAGTCCCAGCTTCATGTCGCGAAGAGGATCATCATTCGGTACATCCATTTGGATTTGAACCTAAGATAAGGACAGTGCGAAGTTTCAACATCACATTCCGTCAACCAAATGACAATCAAATTCAAGGTTGGTGAGTAGCATCTTCAATCCAACATCTATAGATCAATGTTGTTACGGCTACGGCCATGATATAGAAAACAAACCTCGTCATGAATGTTGTAAGGGACGGTAAATCCAAAATCTAACATGAGTGTAGCATTTGAGAATTCCCCATACTTAATGAATACCTACACAGAGATGTTTGGAAAGCTTCGGTCTCAACCAAAATAATATTCTTCTAAAAGCAAGCGACTATAGAAGAAATAAAAAGAAAGAGTAATGCATCCTATGAGAAGTGAATGTCATCGTCTTATAATCCTACCTCATCACCGGGACTGTAGTTACGATCTGCTGTGACCTGCAAAGTTGAAAACTTGAAATCATAACCCATTGGCTTGTTTCAATCTGTGTTGCAAGCCTTTAGAGTCAAGAGAAAGTAACGCGGAATCAAGAACCATGCATCTTACTAGATCGACTGTACCACATATATAACAATAAGACTATGCTAATGTTGATTCACTCTTGTTGATGTATCGAATATGAGAAATGGAGGTGAGATAGAATACCAAGTAGATTTGCACAAACACTTGACGAAGAGAACAAAGAATATTATATAACAGGAATGAAAGTAAACCTCTGATAGTTGATTGTCTTCATCGCTCAAAACGATTGATGCAGAAAGCCCATCATGGTTCATGAAGTCTGCAAACGGAATCTGTTATATTGTCAGAACATCTATCGTACCAGAAATCCCCATAAGTAAACTGGAAAGATGTCGAGCTATATTGAAAACAATACCAGAGATATGCCTTTTGAGGTTTCCCACGCACGAGATCCCACTGTCCAGCAACAAGTTATCCAGTGTAAGACCAACACAATATATAAAACCTCCCTTATGAGGGATTGTACATGGTTGAGTAACACAAGAAACAGATATAGAGCCAAATGGAATACTTGTGAAGTAACTTCCTCACCTAAAGCATATGCATACATGAAGTCTTCCAAATATGGGCGTTCAATCACCATGGGATAATGTTGTTTAAATGCCTAAGACTCACCAAAAAGTAATTTTAGAACTCTTATTCACTAAGATGATAAAAAAAATCGACACATGGAAATACATCTACCAAACATACACATAGGTATGCTACATACTTGGTTAGCGACATAATCATAGTATCCTTAGTATTCTGATAAGACTCGTGATGAACTGGAGTTTAAAACTTGAAGAAGTGAATTCAAAATCAATACAAATGAGTATTATGTAGTCTATATGGGTGTGCCTTTCTCATGGGTTCATACATTATTCTTAACGGTACATAGGCCTTTTAAGTAATTAGGAACCCCAACAAACCAATATTTCCATTACCAACTGAAGATAATTTACTAATCGTGGGACAAAATTAAGAAGCGACAATGTTAAATAGGGATGTAAAAAAGTAGACGCTCTCTTTATCTAGAAGTATAAGAAATTGTTCGAAAGACTGAAAAAAGCAGGGAAATATCAGAATTTTCATTAGAAACCAACACTTATCAGGATCACTACAAAAACATACTTACCTGTGCTACAAATGAGAATTCCTTTTCTATCTGAGCTTTTTGTTTTACGGTTTCCTTGTGAACTGCACTACAACGAATCATGCTGAACTCATCTTCACCCCAAAATATCTAAGAGAATAAGAAAACCACTATTGTAATTATTCTGAATTGTCCAAAATAGCATGGGCAACGAAATTGACAGTACGGCACTAAGGCTTATATTGGAAAAGGTAGAAAAAGAAAAGAGCAGGTGGAAAATATAAGAAGTGACTAAAACAAAAATTCAAGAAGATTAGTGCCAAACACACACACATATACATTCCAGAAGTGACCAAAACAAAAATTCAAGACTTGACCATTTGACCGCGATTAGGTCTAGAGTGAAATCTCACCGTGCTGTGCATCTCTGCAGGTTGAGGAAGTCGGCTAATATAAGGGACCCATCGAGACTTCTGAATCAAAAACAATCAGAGACTCAAGTAAAAACCAAAACAATAATCACATGAAACAGGAGACTTATTTAAAGTCAATTACCCAAAATGTTGATGCTAGCTTACTTGACCCTTTTTCTTCTCTCTTATTAGAACAGCAGCAAGCTTTCCAATATTCCCAACTTCATCGGTCAATGAAACTCTAATATCCGGGGACAGCTCATCTGGAGTTATTTGCTGAAAATTTCTGTTAGAGCTAGACTAAATGGCATGTATAGAATTTTCAATGCTTCTTAAGACTGATGATAACGAAAAAGCTCGTTTCAGTAGACAGTAATATACCACATTAAAAGGGACTTTCAACATGCAGTCTCCGGCATGGATAACTTTTGAGGCAAACAGTGACCTGCTCAGAAGTTGATATAGTAAAAATGGTTAGTGTATTTGACAAGCATCACACCGGGAGACAGCATCTGGTAGGAAATTAAATTTGGTTAATCTCACAATCACTGTATAAACAAACTTCTCGCATATGGATGGAGAATAATCAGATAACTAAACAAGACAAAATGACATGATTCAAATCTGTACAATGTTTCAACTATTGATGACAAGACAGAACCATGTTAAAAAAACATAAAGACAAGTCATATAAAAGTAAGCTGCTGCAGAGGTATCAACAAAGGATTTGATCATTACATTGATTGGACTGCGAAGAGCATACCAGATTGCAAGGTAACTATAAATAAATTTATTGAGCGGAAGCTAATGGGTCTAACAAACCATGCTAATTGACAGTAAACAGAAAAACAATGGCTCAAAAATGGACTAGAAAACGCATGCATCTTATTCAAAACATCACCAACCCACCTGCCATAGGTGGATTTCCCAATCGAAAGCGTGTTAGTTATCTTTGCTCCAGCAATTCGTTCTAACCAGGGTATGAAGTCCTTGTCCAAAGAGGCCTAAATATTAAAATAGATAAGATGGTAAATCCTCTTTTGTGAGAGAGGGCAAAAAAAGTTCTTGACAACATCTTCTTACATCAATCAGCTCAAAAAATCAAGAACTCAACGGTTTGGTTGGTTTACCATAGATAGAAGAAGCTAAAAGAACAGAAAGGTTTCATCTTTGGTATCAATTTGCTACCATTAAAGGAGAAACATAACTCAGAAAAATTCTTGGGACACGCTTGAACTACACTCAGGTATCATAAAACCTTGAAAGGGAGACACATAAAAAAACTTTTAACACTTGAGATAATCAAGCAACATATTTGACAAATTTCATGAAAGTCTCAATTTTTCACAAATCGAACCTGTGTTTGGGGCTCTAAAGGTGATTTCCCGGTGAGACTGAAACACTTCGCTAAGGAGCTAAAATTGCGCCGTTGCTGAAACCCGAACAACTTCACCGTCGGAATGCAGAGTAGCATCTCCGACCGTATTGGCTTGCGCGTGAGCAACCGCCGCTCGTATTATGACTGACTCGTGAGTCGTGTCTGTGCAGCTAGAGCTGTCGCTTGTCAGGACCAGTGGGATATTCTGAAACTGAGTAACCGAATAATATTCGGTCCGGTTTGTTGCGGTTCAATCTTATTCGGTTTCTTCAGATAAATCGGTTTATTTTTAATTGATTCTGCAGAAAGCCTTCCAATGCCAAAAAATGTCATTTAATAGCCCAACTTTCAAATTTTGGCTATTCTATACACCAACTTCATATGTAGCTATTTTAAACATGAAGATAGCGTTGACTAGCCATTTGAACCATAAATATTAGTTGACCAGGCCAAAAAAACTAACCGTTAACAGATTATTCAACATCTGTTAAGATCCATTAACACCTCTGTTAGCCACCCCAAAACTACGTCGTTTTTGTCTTTTAAAAAGAAATAACATACCCAGGATTCGAACCTGCCACCTGCGCTCACAAAACTTACCAAACCAACTAAGCTAGAGTGTTTTAATGACTATTATTGACAAACACATAATTATATACATGGATGACGATAGATACATCAGATCTGGTGAGAGCAGTTGCTGAGCAGATACATAACGTACAGTTGCGACAACGAAGGTGCATGTCTGAGACGACGAAGAACTAGTGCTGTTTGTGTTGCTGATTTCATATGACTTGACAAATCCATCAGTGGTGTCCATAGAAACAGGTTCCGATGAATTGAATTTAGCAAATTCGAGATCTATTCAATCAACAAAAAAAAAACGATATGGTTTGGATGAAAGAGAATCATACGAGAGAGAACACGGATTCGGAGGCGGTTATGGAGATGTTTTGTTTCGTAGGTTGAAGATGAAGAAGAACCGCTTTAAGAATATATAAGAATATGTGTTTGTGTATAATGACCAATAAAACGCTTCAGGTTAGTTGGTTATGTAGCCTTAGGTTCTCCTTGCGGGAGATAGGTTCGAATCCCAGGGTTGTTATATATATATTTTTTTTAAAACGACGTCGTTTTGGGGTGGTAAACGGAGATGTTAACGGGTTTTAACGGATGTTAAATAATCTGTTAACGGTTAGTTTTTTTTGCCTGGTCAACGAATATTTATGGTTCAAATGGCTAGCCAACGATATCTTCATGTTTAAAATGGCCACATATGAAGTTAGTGTATAGAATGGCCAAAATTTGAAAGTTGGGCTATAAAATGACATTTTTCCCGCCTTCCAATATTTTACTTTTTAATTTTTTGACACTTTTACTATTCAAAGTGAAATGGCTTTGAAAAAACTTCTCCCTCTTATCTCACTTCTATCTTTCAGAGAGAGAGGGTGATTTCTGGTTAACCGGAATCTAACTCCGGCGTCTATGCCGACTTTTTGTTTTGTAATATATTACGTTTTCCGCCTTGTGTCGGATTTCTCTTTCCGTTTAGTCGGACCTTTCTCCGGTTTCACCGGATCTAATAATCTCCATCTTAGCCTTGGCTAAGTTTGGATTGTGTTTTGTTACTCTTTCTACAGGGATTCAAATCACTTTCCTCTTGCAATCTATTGATTTCCCTGTTCCACCGTCAGCTTGACTCCACTCTCTTGTCGGAGTAATATCTTCGCCGACTACTATGAAGAGGACCTTTTCTAGGTCTTAGGCGGAGCTTCCAATGAAGAGATCGGGTTAAGAAGATGAAGACTTGAAGCTATCTTCTATCGGGCTATTCTCAGGCGGCACCGGTGGTTTTCAATCCGTTTTACTTGCCTCTAGCTAATTAGCTATAGTGTCTCCTCATTGAAAAATTTCATGAATTAGCTATGCCCTTAGGGTTTTTTTTTTTTTTTGTGCAAAAGCTATGCCCTTAGGTTATAAGATCAATAAACGGTAAATTTGTATATGAATATAGTTGCAGTGTTAGGCAAAAATGTCGATTAAATGGCGAGTTAAAACTTGGAGAGTAAAACTTTATAGTTTAATAAAATGTTAATACAGATTTTGCATATATACTTGTGGAGGCAAAGTCTCTCAGCATCATTAGCTTCCACAATCTCAATGCGTCTATTTGAAATACTGCACTAATCTTCTGAGTAAAGCGATTCATATATAGGTGCTTGCTGTATTTCCGAATCCTAAAGAATGATATTTTTTATTGATGGCAAAAGTAATACAACATGTTAAGAATAATACAATTCAAATACACAATCAATCAACGAATTACAATAATGAAAAAAGAATTACAATATAAGTTTTTGGTTTTAAGTATCATCAGCCGTTTCATTTTTACCTCCTCTTGTTCTTGCTCCCAAGTAACAAACACAAGTAAAACAAAACCCGAAAAAGGAATCCGAAACCTACCGTGATAAGCAAGCAATTCCATTTACTAAGCTGCGTCACTCCTTGCTGCTTCAAAATATCAGCACCCGTCGTTAAACACGTAGAGCTAGATATCCTCATCCCAATCGATCGGCTCACAGAATCCAAAAGCCTCAGCTTCATTCCATACGTCAATTCTCCCAAAGGCGAGTTGTCGAAAAGCTGAACACCTCTCACAAAACATTCCGTAGGATCCGAGAATTCGTTCTGAAGAACCGCCTCGTACGGATACTTAACCAGAGAAAGATAATGAAACCAAATCCAATACTTAGGGATTCGATCTCTGTTGATGAAGAAGCCACTGAAAAGCAAAAAGTAAGCTAAAATAGCAACAACGATCGTGTAGCCTAACATCACATGTGGAACGACGCCGGATAAGAAGGTCACGAAGGAGCTTCCGGACCAGAAAGAGGCTAAGATGATTAAGCAATAGAACAAAAAGCCCATTGGACCTCCTTCAAGCCCAACAGCCCAAAACGTCGTCACTGCGAAAGCTAAAGAGAGGAAGATGAGGGAAGGGAAGGTAACAATGGCGTGAGAGAGAACGTAGGAGGATCTCCGGTATGCGTTGTAAGCTGTTTCTCTCATGAAGATGTAACGTTCCTGGAGAAATACGGGAAGAGCATCGGCGCAAGTGTAGAACATTGTTGACATTGCGAATGCGAAGAACCCTAGCCGCTCTTGTACGCCTTTTGGTGAATTGTCTAATCGCCAAAACACGGTGGCTAAGATGAAACCGGTGACGATTACGGTGGCTAATCGCATTCCGAGTAGTTCAGGTTGTCTTCGGGAGTTGAGGATTGAGCGTTGGGTGAGAGTTTTGATTTCCATCCAGAACGGATTCGCGAATGCGGGGACGGCTAAGGTTCCGCCACCGTGGTTTATAACGGAGGAACCAGCGCCGCCGCCGGAGACTAGTTTACCTCTGCTTATGCTGGCGGAAATCGCCTCTTTCAGGGTTAAATTTGGGTTTGGAGAAGCCGGCGGAGTTAGGGTTTGAGGATTGCTCTGTTTTTTCATCTCTTGCCATTTCTTGTTGAATTCAACTAATACTCTGGTTCCCCCAGCGGATCCTTCGAGTTCTCTGATGAGATCGAGTGCGAACTCTGTTTGATTCTCGTTTTCTGGTATCGGATTGCCAAATCCGGCGAAAAAGGTCGGTAGACTCGCCGGGGAACCACTGAAGACGGTGTGACCACGTGACAAGAAGATAAGACGATCAAGCAAACTGAGAACTCTGTGACTTGGCTGATGTATTGACATTATTACGATACTGCCACTCTCTGCTATTCTCTTCAACACTTTAACCACCATGAATGCACTTGTGGAATCTAAACCAGAAGTAGGTTCATCGAGGAAGAGAACAATCGGGTCGTGGATGATGTCGATTCCGATTGAGACTCGCCTTCGTTCTCCACCAGAGATTCCACGGTGCCCTTCATCTCCGATGATTGTTTTAGCAGCGTTTCTTATCCCTAACTGGTCGATTAGGGCTTGAACTCGAAGCTTCTTCTTGGATTTAGGCAAGCTTCTTGGTAAGCGAAACTCAGCTGCAAACATTAAGGTTTCTTCTACTGTAAGCATCGGGAAGAGAAGATCGTCTTGCATTACATACGCTGATATAACCTTGAGCATCCGAGATTGAAGAGCTTCTCCGTTAAGAGTTACCGTGCCTTTCAAGCTTCCTTTAGCGATCCGATTCGCTAAAGCGTCGATGAGAGTGGATTTACCTGACCCGCTAGCTCCAAGAACGGCAAGAATCTCTCCGTCACGTGTCTCACCGGAGATATTGTCTAGAAGTGTCTTGGTCTTGGAGAAAGATGACCTCCTCCATGGAACCAGGTCGTGAAACTCAAGTTTCCGGCGAACAGAGACGTTGTAAGTGAGATTGTTGAAAGATAGAACGAAAGGAACAGGACGCATGAGATGATCATCATCTCCGTCAAGTGATGAACTGTCTCGGTCAAAGAATTCATGAACAGGAGTCTCGTCACCGACTTGTACCTTTCGAACGTCGCTAACGTTCTTGAGAAGTTGACCTAAAGTCAACGACGAGCTAATAATCTCCATGGAATGAAACGGTGTTGCATTATCGTCTTCTACTAGTATGCGAGACATTTAGAAGAAAAGAGCGTAAAGTGAGAAATGATGTGCTTAACACTTGAAATTAAAACACTCTTTGCATGATCAAAATGTTAGTCTTTGTTCTCTGTTTTGCAAGTATCAGTGTATAAGCCTCATATATATGAAGTAACGTGTGTAAGTGTGTGAACACGAAGGCTCTATGTGTTGAATGAGTTGCATCATGAGAAATCTGTTAGGTTTGTGTTGTTGACAATAATATTTTTAGCGTTTGGATGGAAAATGCGTTTTGGATTTCTCATATTTAATTTTACTTATTTGGAAGAGGTAATGGGATGACCGATAAATCAAGAATTTCCAAGGTGATGATAATACTAAATACGTTGAAATGGTGGACATGTGGCGATTAAGTGTTATTAGAATGTAGAATTAGGTGAAGGGTGTTGATCTAACTGAAGTATAATTAGTATAGGATTGAGATGAGAACTTTCTTGCGTTTCCCATAGTGTTTGGTCAATTAAGTAGTAATGTTATTTTAGTTTTTTTTTTTGTTTTTTAATCGATTCTTCGAATGTTGGTAGCGAAATAGTGATTTATTTGTATCACAAGCAAATGTATACTATTCACATTTTCTTTTGTTTTCGCGACCGCAGACGATTTCTTATATAACTGCCTAAAAGTTGCAAATTGCAATAATTCCGGAAACCCAACTAATTCTGCCAAATAGTATAATACTATAAAGTTTTATTTGAAAAAGTAGCTTTGTATTCGATTTGGGAATTTGGTTGTGCTTAGTATAGAAAACCCCTTTTTTGCTGGGAAAGACTACACAAAATTTCAAACTTATTTTTCTGCATATCTTTTGATTATTTAGTTGGTAACGGTGGAACCTTCTTTACCAAACTCAAAGTATTTTGTTTGGTCTTTGTTTCCTCTGCTTGTTTCACAGTTACAGGCTAGGCTTCTTGTTACTTCTCCAATCCTAAAATTTGACTTCTCTGTTAACTTTTTTTTGGTTGACCTTTTAGGTTTAGGTGACTAACTTCTACCTACTGTAGCCTTCCTTGCCGCCATAAGCAAAGGGTCAAGATTTATAATACCATCTACTATATAACGCTTCTAACAAAGTTGGCTACTTTGAATTCTATTTCGACCAACTGTTTAATTGTGTGCACTTTGTTTTTAAACAAGTGTAAATTTGAATTCTGTCAAATACGTTATGTTTACACCGACTTCCAAAGATGGCAATAGCTTACACTAAGCTACTAATTACCACATTTCATGTAGTATCTTTGGTTTATTTTGAATTATGGATGTAGTTCGAATAGTTAAGTCAAAAACGTTACCACTACCAATCTTGAATTAAACTAGAATTTTGGAATCTGAGTTTGAATTATAATGTGTTATATATGTTGATTTACAATTTTAAGTTGCACCCTTTATAAAATTGTGAACTTAACATCATGGAAAATGTTTTTACTTTTTAGAGGTCAAGTTTGTATTGTTTAATCGTTCATAATTTTCTAAGATTGTTTCTACACTTGCGCCGATGCTCTTCCCGTATTATACAACATATCATCAATATATCAAAATTAAAAAAAAAAATTTGCTTTTACAATAAAATTTCTGTTTAGGAAATTTACATATATGTATATATATACATCATACAATGACGTTCACGCCCTCTTATTCTTGCTTCCAAGCAACAACGAAAAATAAAACAAGATCCTAAAGAAGAATCCCCAAGCTAACGTTACCCACAAGCAACCCCATTTATCCAGCTGCTCAATTCCATGCTGCTTTAGCAAATCAGAGCCCGTCCTCAAACACGTTGATTCCGTTAACTCCATCCCCAAGTAACTGCTCATTGTCTCCAGAAGCTTAGCCTTTGTCGTTTCAGACACTCCTTCGATTATTGTATTATCAAAAACTTGGTTTCCTCTTACGAAACAACGGGAAGGATCATCAAATTCATTGTGCAGAACAGCTTCGTAGGGATACTTTAGTAGAGAAATGTAATGAATCCATATCCAATAAAGATGGATTCGATCGCGGTTGATGTAGAATCCGCTGAAGAGAAGGCAGTATGAGAGGTAGCCAAATGTAACCATATAACTCATCATCACGTTTGGAATCACACCGGAGACAAATGTAACGAAAGAGCATCCAGACCAGAACGACGCGAAGATGATCAGAAGATAGTAGATGAAACCTGCGAGACCGCCGTTTAGACCAACGAACCAGAATGTGGTGGCTGCAAATCCAATGGAAAGCGCGAAGAGATGAGGCAGAGTTACGAGAGAGTGAGATATAACGTAGGAGGATCTTCGGTAAGCGTTATGCGCGGTTTCTCTCAAGAAAATGTATCTTTCTTGAATAAAAGCTGGTAATCCATCGGCGCAACTGTAAAACATTGTGGCCATTGCAAATGAGAAGAAGCTTAACCGCTCTTGGACGCCTCGTGGAGAGTCATCCACTTTCCAGTAAACAGTAGCCAAGAGAAAACCGGTCATCATGACTATAAAAACCCGTGTTCCGATAAGCTCGGGCGTTCGGGTCCAGTTTATCATGTAGCGTTTAGCTAAGATTACAGTCTCGACCCACCATGGATTTACGTATGAAGGAATAGAGCTATATGAAGTAGTGACAAGTTTGCCTCTTGAAATGCTTGCATTGATGGCTTCTCCCAAGGATGATGAGCTATGGTGAGGTTCTTGGTTAACTCTAAGCTTCTTTTGTTGCCAATTTTTGTTGAATTCGACTAACCCTCTTGTTCCTTCGGAGGATTCTTCAAGCTCTTTGATTAGGTCAAGTGTGAATTCCGCATTGTTTTCTTTATCCGGTATGGGACTACCAAATTCTGAGAAGAACAAAGGGATAGTAGCCGGAGAATCACTAAACACGCTCTGGCCAGAAGATAAGACGATGATATGATCAAGAAACTCCATAATCCGACCACTAGGCTGATGAATTGACATAATTACGATGCTGCCACTACGTGCAATCCTTTTCAAGACTTGCACCACCATGAAGGCACTAGTTGAGTCTAGTCCTGAGGTTGGTTCGTCGAAGAACAAGATGATAGGATCGTGAATGATGTCGGTCCCAATTGATACACGTCTTCTTTCTCCGCCGGAGACACCACGATGGCCTTCATCTCCGATCACTGTGTTTTTAACAGTTGTGAGCCCTAATTGATCTATAAGGGTTTCAACTCTGTTTCTTTTCTTTGAATTGCTAAAGCTTCGCGGAAGCCTAAATTCGGCAGCGAACATTAGGGTTTCTTCGACAGTGAGCATAGGGAAAAGTAGATCTTCTTGCATTACATAAGCCGATATAACTCTCAACACACGAGATTGCAAAGCTTCTCCGTTTAGAGTAACCGTGCCTTTCAAGCTACCTTCCGCGATCTGTCCTGCTAATGCATCGATAAGCGTTGATTTTCCAGCTCCGCTTGCACCAAGAATGGCTAGGATTTCTCCTTCGTTAGCCTCTCCAGTGATACCATTGAGCAGTGTCTTTATCTTAGCAGGGCTATGTCCGAAACGAAGACCAAAACGTTGTTGAAGAGTGACGTTATAGGTTAGGTCGTTGAAGGCGAGGACAAACGGAACGCGCTGCATCTCAATTGCGTCAACATCGATCACGGCGTCTCTTTGCAGCATCTCGCCGGAAGATTAACACAAAGAGCTGTGTTATTGACTTATTGTCTATGATCAGCTAGAGAATGAGAACGATTAGAAAAATATTTATTAAATCTTCCATTTCTTTAGAAAAAATGTATAGGATTAAAAGTTTTTAATCTATCAAAGTGTTGTATAATTAAGCTATACTTTCCATGAACTCTTGAAGAATTCATAGATGCTTTCATATTTGATATAACAAACTTGTGAGAGAAATTCTGCCATAATTCGAGTGTGTTAAACTAATGTTAAGAAGTTTATGAGGCTTCGTTATCGGTTTTATGCGAAATTAGATAATGTATATATATTACTCGTACAATCTACAAAAGGTTTCGTGACGTATATTAGGAGTCCCATTAAAAATGTATTTTGCATTTTGTGTGTTGTGTAGACACACACATAGTTCCTGTTTTTCTTATGGCTTTGTCCTCTATCATCACATGCTTGCCTATCGTACCTTGTATCTGATGTTCGTTGCGCTAACATTCATGAAGAACACATGCAATTTACTCTTGTTTGTTCCCCTCTTGCCGTTTTCTCACGGCATAATTCATAGTACAACAGTGAGCGATGATTGTTAATTTTCATTTGCTAATATTCTATCGGTTTAATTGATTATAAGTATGTCAAAATGGTAGAAGATCCCATGTCTCTGTTAAATTAAAACACACTTTAGAATGCACAATTTAAATCATGTCAGAACACAATTAAACTTTAAACAAGTATTATACTACTACTTAGATTTGAATAACACGTAGAGATACTAAACTCATTTACAATTGTAAAGTATGAAATAGTACCACCTGAATTTCAATTTGATAGTGAGTACTGTTTAAATCTTAGCTTTAATTATTACAACATTCTCAAACACTACCACATTTATCTAATTTTTTTTACTTTCTTGAACCAGAACTAATTAATATGTGGAAATTTTAGTTTTCACGGTTCTAGTTTAATGCGTTTATAAATGCTTTATTTTAAATGTATTCAAGTGGTTCGAATTTAATTGCGTTCTGCCATGCTTTAAATTTCTGTCATTGAAAAGTCAATTACGCGATGTCTATTCTCGACCCACAAAAGTACTATTGATTTATAGTTTAGTGACTGCATTAATCAGATTATAATTCGCTAGATTTTGAATTGTCCATTTTTTTATGACTATGAAGTTCGGGAGATATGGGACCATAAAACTTTAATTTTTTTAACTTAAACGTGCGATGCGCCACGTTGATTGCATATCCCCTATTTCGTAATCGATTATGTGTTGATATTTCGTAATTTATTTTCTACCAAACAACTTTGAGGTTATGAATCTTTTAATATTAATATGTAGTATTATTTATTTCTTCATATCATAATTCACCAAATGTTACTATTAGTTAACGAATTGTCCACTCTTGATTGTGTATTTCAACACCAACATTTTTTTTTTTTTGAATGAATGTAAAATTGTATTCAACACCAACATCTTAAAAACTTGTATCATACATTTAATGTCGAATACAGATGCATAATTTCCAACCCATATTCCTAATTAGATTTAGCAACGTTTAGACTTGGAGACATTAAAATTCATATGTATGTGAGACACTAAATAATGCCCAATAACCTAACTTCAATCATCACTACATTTTCAAACAACACCTCAGATTTCTATTTTTTAGTACATAGTAATGTTCTACTTTTATGTGTAGAAAATTTAATATTTACATTAAATAACTTCAACTGAGTCATATGTTGAAATCTAATCGTATACTAGAGTAATTATGATACTATGGATTTTAAGAAAAAATCCTTTTACAATATTCCCATGATGATACAAAATTATAGATGCTACAACTTGATTACAAAACTACAACAACGTATATTATAGAGGCCCTTATATTATATGCGTTTGTTGTATGTTTTTGTGCTTGTGGACTACCTTCACGTCCTCTTATTCTTACTCCCGAACAGCAAGGTAAAGTAAAACAAGATCCTAAAGAAGAGACCCCAAGCTAACGTAATCCACAAGCAGTCCCACTTGCTCAATTGAGTTATACCTTGCTGCATAAGTAAGTCAGGCCCTGTTCTCAAGCATGTGGACTCTGTTATCTTGGTTCCTAAAGAGCTACTCAGTGTATCGAGAAGCTTAACCTTCATCGTATGGGGGACTTCCGCCAAAAGCGTACCATCAAATACTTGGACTCCCTTAACAAAACAACGAGACGGGTCATCAAACTCATTGATTAGGACAGCCTCGTAGGGATACTTCAGAAGAGAAATGTAATGAAACCATATCCAGTACAACGGTATCCGATCCCGGTTGATGTAGAATCCACCCAGCAGTAGACAATAGGAAAGATAGGCAATAGTGGCCATGTAACTCATCATGACATTCGGAATAAGACCGGATATGAAAGTAACAATGGAGGAACCAGACCAAAAGGCAGCGTAGATTATGAGGCAGTAGTAGTAGAAACTCTCTAACCCGCCGCTCAAACCAACAGTCCAAAATGTAGTTGCAGCAAATGCAATGGAGAGAGCAAGTAGCTGAGGCAGGGACACAAGGGCGTGAGATATGACATATGAAGATGTTCTGTATGCGTTGTGCGTTGTCTCTCTCAAGAAAATGTATCGTTCTTGGATAAAAACAGGGATGTTGTCCGCACAACAGTAGAACATTGTAGACATGCCAAATGCAAAGAAGCCCATCCTCTCTTGTGCACCTCTTGGAGTGTTGTCAAGCCTCCAATATATAGTAGCTAAGAGAAGACCAGTCACCATGACAGTAGCGATCCGCATTCCTATAAGCTCCGGCGTGCGGATCCAGTTTCTTATGTACCGTTTGGCTAAGATAAACGTTTCCGCCAATGGCGGGTTTGCGTATGAAGATACTGTTTCCATTGAAACAGGATTGGCTCCAGATGAGCCTGAGACTAGTTTCCCTCTAGAAACACTTGCAGTGATGGCTTCTTTAAGAGATACGCCACTTTGTGTTGTGGCTCGAGCAGATTGGTTTTGTTGCCACTTTTCGTTGAACTCTACTAAACCTCTTGTTCCTTCAGAGGATCCTTCAAGTTCTCGAATTACATCAAGTGCGAACTCTGTGATGTTCTCTTTCTCCGGAATGGGACGACCAAAGTTGGAGAAGAACGAAGGAAGACTAGCCGGTGATCCATTGAACACACTCTTCCCGTGAGATAAAATGATAAGCCGATCAAGCAAATCAATGATACGAGCACTAGGTTGATGAATCGACATAATTACGATACTGCCACTCTGAGCAATTCGTTTCAAAACCTGCACCACCATAAACGCATTGGTGGAGTCCAACCCCGACGTTGGTTCGTCGAGGAAGAGGAGGATAGGATCGTGGATGATATCAATTCCGATTGACACGCGCCGTCGCTCTCCGCCAGAGACTCCACGGTGGCCTTCATCTCCGATTACCGTATCTGCCGCGTTTCTAAGCCCTAATTGATCAATTAGGGTTTCAACACGCTCCATCTTCTTCGATTCAGGCAAACTTCTAGGGAGACGAAACTCTGAAGCGAACATTAGGGTTTCTTTAACGGTGAGCATCGGAAAAAGAAGATCGTCTTGCATCACATACGCCGAGATCACTTTCAACAATCGAGATTGCAAAACTTTCTCTCCGTTTAGAGTTACCGTGCCTCTCAGGCTATCCTCCGCTACTCGTCCGGCTAATGCGTCTATCAAAGTGGATTTTCCGGCTCCGCTTCCACCCAGAACGGCGAGGATTTCTCCGTCACAAGCCTCGCCTGTAACATCATCGAGTAAAGTCTTCACGGAAGCGGTCTTTCGTCGGGAGAAATCAAACCGCCGGCGAAGTACGACATTGTAACTGAGATTGTTGAAGGATAAGAGAAACGGCACAGATCGTGTTTCAGCCGCGGGAGCGAGATCCAATATGTGATGAGTCGGAGCATTTTCGCCGGGATATTTTTTCCGGCCACTGTCGTTGAAATCTTTCAGTAGTTCGCCAAGCGTCGGTGATTGGTTGCCGCCGGTGAGAGAGAGATCTAAAATTTCCGCCGAAACACGTGGCATCTTTAACGATTAAGTTAACGGCGTACTATTTTTGGTTGACGGAAGTTAACGATGTACTCTTTTTGGTTGACGGCAGTTTAACGGTGTATTCTTGAAGATGAAGCTAAACAGTGTAGTACATGTGGAAACCCTGAGAAAACCATAAAAACCAAATTTTTTATAAATAAATATATGAAAATATATAACATACTTATGAAAACTGGATTTAGTATTCTTGAGAAAAATACAAACTAATTGCTTAATATTCTACACAAATTTACGAATAATTTATATGAAAAAAATCTCACGAAATTAAGGCCAAATATATATGGATAAGTTTTATAATGGTGAGACAAGATTGATGATTATACTTGTCTATTAAACTTTAAAGTATAAAGACATGAATCACACAAATAAATAGATCTCTTGTTTACTAAACTTATGAAAATATTGAACTTACTTGTTAAAATTTCAGTTATCTTCTTTCAGGAGCCATAAAACTATATGTAGTTCAGGATATTTTTTTGTTTGTATATAAGTTAGCAGTGAGCACTTCTCTCTCATCGTATTTATAATGAGGGGAAGAGAAAACCTCATTTATTGTTAATTTGTTATAGTTTGGATTTTGAAAATTCTAAATATAAAAATTAAATACAGAAGAAATAAGAAACACATCTGTCTCCCTTAGTCATAAGAAACTCAGGAAATCAATGAGAAAGAAATATTAATGGATAAAACTACATAATCATAGAAATAGGAAGAAGAACGAATCAAGAGAAGAGGGAGTTATTTGAAACAAAGATTGGTAATTATTGGTAAGTTAGGTAAATAGTAGAATGATGTAATAATTGACTAATAAAATAGTGGAAACAGACGAAACTAACTCCATTTATGTGGGGACTTATCAGTCATTCCCGTCATCAACACAATAATTTGAAAGATTTGAGCTACGAGGTTTTTAGTATACTAACTCATATATCTTGCTCTTATAGTTTGTGCAATCATGACAATCGTGAACTCTACTAACGATACCACTTTTCTTATTTTCTACTTCACCACTACTTTTTGTGATTGTGGATAAAGTATACGTACTTTTAAGAAAAGTTTATAACGAAGTAACGAACGTACTTCTTTCGTCGTAATATCCATAAAGGTCTCTCTACAATTGAAATCAGTGGTGTGGTTGCTAGATAATAGTGACAAACATATACGGAAGAGTTGATTTAGAAAAGAAAAGAAAAGGAAAAAAAATCAAGAATCAAGATCATGTTGTAGCATATGAAGTTGCTACTTTAAAGATGATTATAAAGAATGAAAATAATATAACTAATAGTCTGTTGGCGAGTAATGCTTGCCTAAAGAAAGCATCTTGTAGTTTAGTTGTTTATTTTTTTTATAATTTTTATAATTAATATCAGTCCTTGTAAACATTTCAAGTTATTAAGTTAATTCATTTGTTTTAGATGTTAAAATAAAGTAATTAATCAAGAGACTTTAGTTACTATAGCTTTGTATAAGTTAGGTCTACCTCTAAATCTTTAGAAGGAAGAAACTGAGAAAAGCAAAACAATAATTGTATGGAACATGATGGGGCCATGAAGTTATACATGTAATCCCTGTAATTATGTATATAGGTAGTTAGGTTTGTATCTTAACTTTTTTAAAGGAAAAATAATAAATGCAGAGCTTTAATTGGTGCGAAGCATGTTGGGGCCATGAATTTAGAAGCTAACGTTTTGTGGCTCGCAGGACTCTACACAGACTGATAGAGTGACACACACCTCGCGTCTTTGGGTATGGACTAATTGATGCTAGCACCATAGTAAGAATATTGTCTGAAAAACAAAAAAAAGTTGAAAATCGATCAAAATAAAATGGTAGAAAAGTGTAATTTTTATTTATCTATATGAAAAAAAGTTTAAGCACGTAAGACTAGCCTTGAGACCAATTATCCGGGATCCAGGATCCGATCCGGGATTCGCTCCGATCCGGGATTCGCTCCGATCCGCTTTGGAAAACAGGATATCCGGATGGGGCGGATCCGGATCCGGATAATGAAAAAGCGGATCCGGCCGGATCCAGATCTGGATCCGGATAATATAAAATTTAAAGCCAAATATCCGGATCCGGGATATTTTATATTATAATAATATTTTTTAATATTTTATAACTATTATTTAAATTTTATTATTTTATATAAGAATAATATTTTTAATTATTTATATTAAATTATTTGTTTTTAAATATTTTTCTTCAAATTTTATATTAAAAAAATTTATCTAAAAAAACCTAGATCCGGATATCTAGCTATTTTTATGGATATCCGAGTAGAACGGATTCGGATAATGAAAAGGCAGATCCGGCCGGATCCGGATACCCTAAAAAAGCCGGATATCCGGATCCGGCCAGGCCTACGTAAGACTGAGTGACCGACAGTATACTACGAGAAGAAGAACAAATTTGCATGAATTTTTTTTTAAAAATGTATTTCCGCTTTTTATTTTAATTAATATAATAATATGTATATAAGTAAGAAATTACCAACACCAGTCGACATATATTATGTAATATCAAAATCGTAAACCACGTGCGTCTTGTATTGTATATGTATACTAAGGATAACTCTTGGTTGGACGACAATGCAATTTGGTTTTTGGCATTTAAAAATCTGAGCTACCACTCAATGTTAACGTTTACAACCAAATTTTGCTTAAAGCGACGCCTCTATAAACGATAACCTCGTGTTTCTTTTTGTATTTTGTTTGGGAAATATGGTTCCAAAACCGATTATGTTACAAATTACTATATAGAATCGTGTTTTCACCTCATAACTGGATAGTCGAAGTTTGACCTTAAAATTGCAAACTAATTACAAGATTGTGGAATCACGATTTGATGCTATAACTATTGTCTACGGAGGAACTAAAATTTTGGAATTCTGTTTTACGTTTAATTTGCAAATTTTGCGTTTTCCAACCATGAAATTATGTTTTGACGATAAAATTGCATAACCGCTTATTGGTGGGCCAAAAAACTCTTGTCGGCCCAGTCCAACTATGAGCGAGTCGCTCCACAGTGTTTTAATTTACATATTTCAGGTGATCCACGGACTGGCCTGCGGATTCATAGACCTAGTAATCAAGACCGGATCTAAATCTTAAAGTCAAATTCAAATCATGGCTTAACTCAAAACATAACATAAAAGGACTGAACCTGTCTGACCCATCACAACAACAACCATACTTGTCACATGTGTAAGACCAAATTTTTATTGAAAATGTTCGTAGCTTCTTTCATTTCAGCTTGAAACGTTGATGTTTATGACATGTGTAAGCTCAAACGTTGATTTGAGCTTCAACAGAATCAAACACCTCAATAATGTAACCGAAAAGTTCAAAACCAATGCTAAACGCAACACACAAACACAAAAAAAAAAAAACTCTAGATTCTCTGCTTTAATTCAATCGAATATGCCAATTTATTGGACCATAGCTGCCTTAAGTCTAGCACCATCCTTTAATAATGTTTTTGGCGAACAGGTTTATCAGAGTTTTTTGGAATATGATTCAAAGTAACTCCCATCTAAACCTTATGTATAGAACGGTTGAATATCTTTCATATGTATTATCAAATCAAGTTAGATAGCATAATATCCGGAAAAAAAAACAGAGTTACTAAACTTTATTATCATGTAAACGCATGTTCTTCGTTCTCCACTTGAGTACCACAGTACACTCCACATAAGAAATTAGCATAGAAACGTAAGACACACAAGAAAAATCTATCATTCTCAGTTCTCTTTGGCTAGTTTTTCTTCAATAGAGTGATTGCTAGCGTCCTCTTCAACCTTGTTCTTCGTCATCAGTTCAGCTAATCTCTCTGCAATACTCAACCTAGTCCCAGGCGACACTCCGTTCTTCCCGATAATTGACTCCAGAACCGCCTCCGCCAACAATTTGTTCTCGATGACAGCGATCCCGGTTTCAGGGATACTATCATCTTTAGAAAACGCAACCTGCAAAACAGTATAGTTCACAACAAATTCATGTCAATAAAGTAATCAAACCTACACGTTATGATTACTATTGTTCCAAACTCCAAACGCCAACTT